>NC_141757.1:98168910-98476410 GCF_982258835.1 Parasteatoda tepidariorum
ATATATATATATATATATATATATATATATATATATATATATATATATATATATATATATATATATATATATATATATGAAAATAAATATTGAATATTGAAAATAATATTTGAATTTGAATATAAAAAATGCCTTTTTTGAGAAAAACTGTTTCTTTCAGTATTTTTTTTTAAAAAAGTAATTTTGTGGACTTTTTACTAATTTTTGAGGCCCCCAAGAAAGTGTGGGCCCTAGGCCCGTACCTATTGGGCCTAGGTGATAATCAAGCCCTGTTCCTTCTTCTCACACATTTTATATTTTATTTTATAAGCTGAGTTGAACTGCCGACCCGACTCTGAGTTTACGACTATCAATGTTAAACTTCGTAGCCATGCAATTTTGAACCCAATTCAGGAGACAAGGGAACTTCTGGATCAAACATGGGATAAACTATCCTTCGTGAAGGACCTTTTTTTATGGAACTAACCCGCAATTGCATTATATGGACGGGAAAACCACGAAAACCTCCCAACGGTTAGTTCGACGGCAAGCGAATTCTAACCCATGATCCATCTACCAACGAAGATATTTTACGCCAGAACTGTGAGCTGGGAGTCAAATTCGTATCAACCAATTATCACTAGGATTCTAACCTAGGACATCTCATTAAGAGGCGGATGCTCTATCTCCTGAGCAATTGCGGCTTACCTTGTTATTGTCCTAATTTTAAGAACCCTCTCCTTTCCAACTAAACGTGATATCAGTTATGGACAGAAATCATAGTATACGAAAGTGTCAGCTTTGGTATTGTTGAACGAGCTTTAGAAAGCTTTAGTGATAAAAAGATGAACATTATTGCCTTCTCAATGGGAATAGTGAAAATGATGACGATATGATAATTACGAGTAAAGTATTCACACAATAGTCATAACAATAGTGAAAATAAAGGATTATATTTTGTATTAGAAAACAATCTCAGACAAAAAATAATAGCGGAATAATCACGTGAGCTGGGGAACAAACTTCCTAGTTCAATCAAAAAAAAAAAAAAAAAAAAGAAAAAAAAAATCAGCTAAAAATAACTGCAATTAACTGAGAAAAACTAACAATGTTTTCTAAATAATTACCCTTAGCGACAACATGACGCAGTCTGAGAATAAAATTATCATACGCCTATGTAAATATTTTTGTTGGAATAATCTGTTATGCAAGAAAAGAGCATTGTGTTATAGTTTAATAGTCAAGTCGCCATCTGTTGACGAGCTTTGTAAATACTATGGAAATTCAATGAGAATGAAATCTTTAGCTTCCTGTGCAGAACACAGCAATATGTGTGATGTATATTTTTTTTCCTTCTGTTTTTCTTTAATAAATTTTTTCAGATCGTTGGTCATTTTTGGGACAATCGGTATCTCGTTGCACGTTTATCAATAATTTATTTTTTATTTAGAGTATTACCTCAAAAGTTCGAAAGCTATTAACATGACCATTACCCGGTAATTTGTAGATTATCTAATAAATCCGTTAAAGTGTGTAATCATGGTTTTCCGTAATTTGCAAGTGTATGTATGTGCGCACAAACGGCTTCCGTATTTAAAAAATTGTTTCTCTCATTCTATATCAACTGATTTGTTGATTGTTTGATCTTATTTATTGATTTGATTATTTAGATATGGAAAAATAAAAAAAAGACACCATGTTAATTTCTTAATTGTAATAATACTTTAAAATGTTTGATTCGTTATATTATAGTTTTTAAAGTTGTTGTTTCTAATGCTACTTGCCAGCCTGGTGAAGCCAAGCATATTTAAAGGCAGAGGGTGAGTTTCATTTTTTTTCCAGTGGCACTATCTATGGCCAAGGACACGATTATAGCCACCTTACAGCCCGTTTCTAGGGGGGATCCATTTATACATTCATTCATTCATCCTCACATCGTAATTTTGACCTGAACCAGAGCACGATCAATCTCCAATTCAGTACGCCCAGAGGTATAGTTTGTTATGGTAACAAGGAGGATTTCGTGACCCGACACATTTGCAGTGCACTACAATTTACTACACGGGGAGTCTTCTGCCGAGGGGGATCGAATCCACGACCTCTCGGATATGGGTCCGACGTCCAGTCTATTCTGGCTTGTTTTTAAAGTGATTGATTCTATCAACTAATACGGTGATTATTGTGCTATAGTGACTTGATTTTTTTTTTTTTTTTTAGATAGCGAAAAGTAACTAAATAACATGATGTTAATTTAAGCATGCAGACACGTTGCTGTTATTCTAGCAAGATTCTATTTTAACTTTAATTAGTGCATATTGTAGTTCGCAGATTACCTAGTTTGCAATATGAGAAATGAAGTTATTTTTTGTCAACTTAACCGATCATCCTAAATAATCAGCACATTAGTTAGATAATCTGTAGAAAAACTGATTTCTACTTTTTGGTAATAACAAGAGTACTGATTACGATAGAGAGTTTGACCTAGTATTTTATGACCCGCCAAATGCCGTGCAAAGCGTGGAGGTAGCGGGTTCGAATCTCGCTGTTACTCTGGATGTATCTACGTGCTGTTCTTCTCTGTATTGTGCTATCAGTACTTCTATTTGACAAAGGTTTATAAGCCTAAATTGAGCACACAAACCTGCAAATGTATGTAATTCCAATAAATCGAAAGGCTGGAAAAATTAACTTTTACTTACACTACAGCGCACACGCAACTACGATACATCGCAAATGTTTTAAAACCTTTTTTTAATTAAATTTTTATTTCAGAGATGTTTATGGCTTCTTTTTTATAACTAATTAAAAAAAAGGGCATTAAAGTGGTTTATTTCCTAAATTAAAGACAACTTGTCTTAAAATGTGAAAGAAAAAAGTAATTCTAATTTTAAGCTATTAAATAATGTCATTCGAAAGTTTTATTGATAGTTAAACTGTCTTTTATGTTCAATAAAATATGATAAAGAAGTCGAGCATATTTATGGTTTTTTTAAAACTTGCACTAAGAGGGTAATAAAACTTTTCTTATTTGTCCTAAAGGTTATGTTTTACTTACACTAAATGTGGTTTCTGCGTTTCAGTCTAAGCATTAAAAAATTGTCTGAAAAAGCTATTTACGAAATGTTTATTAAAACAAACAAACTTATCTTCGATCTCACAGATTTACAAATTTCAGAGAAAAGGTCTTTTTTTCAAAAATATCTTTGAATAAAATGAAAATAAAATATTTCTTTATCTTGGAAGTACTATCTACGCCCCTGTTGAAATAACATAAAAGCATTTTCGCGTCAAGCAATCTATTTTTTTGCGATTTTAAATTTTTTGAAACAAAAATCAATAAAAATACCTTTGAAAGATTCTTGTAAATTAAGTGATATCGAATGGTTTAGAGAATGTTTTATGAGCTTTCGGCATCACATGTTTCTTTTTCATATATATTTCTTAAATATCCATGAACAATGAGAATTTAAACAATAACTGACTATTGATAAGGTTTGTATTTAAAAGCCTGTTTCTAAGATACTGAAAATTTTCCTTTATAATGGATATTTCTGTTCTATTTTTCCCATTTTTATGATGAAAATCGATATGTTCAAGTGCTCAATTCAATAATGCACAATCACATTTTTCCAGTCTTAAAAAATTTACGTATAATTATTTATTATTATATATGCAATTTACGTATAATTGAGTTGCGCATAATTTTTATTTTTTATTTGAGGCGTTGGATAGTTGAGTCAGTTTAAACATATTTTTCTTTATCTCTTTCGTCTTACAGCCGACACAATTTTGAGTTGGCAGCTACCGATGTTGAGCCTTGTAGCCTTGTAATTTTGAGCGCAATCCAAGGGAACTCCTGGATCAAGTATTTGGAGAAATTTAATTTCGTGGTGGATTTTTGGATGGAACTAAACAGCATTTGCGTTCCATGGAGAGGAAAATCCCGAAAACCTCCCACTGTTAGCCGGACTTCAAGGAGACTCTAATGCATGATCTGTCTACCTGTGAGGATATTATATGTCGGCACTATGGTCGGTGCGAGTCAAGTACGGAATTCGTTTAGCTGAGACTTGAACTCAGGTCAAACTTCCAAATATTATAATTTCGAACTCAATTCAGATAAAGAAAAGAACATCTTGATGAAGCAATCGAAAAAACTCGATTTTTTTGAGAAATTCGCTCAGATTTGTTTTACTTGTAGAGGGGAATCAAAGATGATTAGCCTAAATAAAGAGCATGTAACCAATAAGTCTGTAGTTTTGTCCCGCGCATGATGCATTAAACTGATTAATGCATGTGCCAAAAAAGTTATTTTATTTGCATCTATGCCTTAAATGTGTTAGTACCAAATGTGAATAAATAAAAAGAGGTTCACATATATTCGTAGAAAAATTTATATGAAATAAATTTTCCCCTTCGCTGCGAAATTAAAAAAGCTATTTAGACAAAATTTTACATAACATCACGGTGGCAAACATTCTCATCAAAAAATGTTTCTTACTTGAACTAAGTATTAATTTGCGATTGCAAATGTGCATATTCTTTTGGGTTCATTTTTGACGTAAATGTTTGAAATATATATTAAAGGTGATCATCCAGGGAGATTAAAGATCTAATTAGTTTATTTTAGACTCCAAAAAGATTCCCAGTGCGCTTTTTAAAAACAAACATTTTGCTAAAATAATTTTTATTTTTGTTATTTTTCGTCCAAAATAATTTTACGAAACAAAAAGTGAAAAGTTAAGAACAAAAATTTAATTAAAAATTTCAAGATGGTATCAATAAAAGGTTTTTAACACATTTCCTCTAAAGCTAACTCAATCCGAAAATTGATTTCAAAACTTCATTAAGGAAACAATTTTTTTAAAGCAATGTTTATAAATCTCATTAATCATCATCAAACTTTGTTGATTTTTTATACATCATTTATTGCAAAAAATGTATTCCTCCCTAAATTGAAAACTGTCTATCCAAGATATTAGTCACATCAAGATAGCGACTCTATAATTTGAAACTGAAATATGATGCCAAACCGATGTAACTAAATAAGGAGAATCAAGCTGTCAAAAGCAGACGAGTCATTTTTATATTAGATGTGATAAATGAATTCGAAATCTTTCTACCATATAGTTGGGAACATAGTTTATATCTAACCAAAACTTTGAAGAAAAACACGAAGAAAAAAATGGATGTGGAAGGTTCACATGTTTTCGGTGTGATTTCAACCAACCTTTTGGTGATAGATAAGCATTCTGCAAAAAAAGATCTTCCGAAAGCAAAAAAAGAGATCCAAAAAAACTGTTTTTAAGATCTTCACGTATATCGAATAAATTTATACTAGTTTAACAATGTAGTTGTCTCTAAAAGGAAATGTGAATAAGAATTCGCTTAAAAAAATAAGTTCAAAAGAAATATTTTGAAAAAAAAAAGTTATTTTTATTGTTGTAACGAAAAATGATTTTATAAAAATTTCAGGAAACTATGTTTAATTGTGATAATTATTCTAATTAAAATCTAGTTTTCGGTATAACTGTCTAAGTATATATTTTTATGATTGTTTATATGTGTTGAGAGAGGTAGCAAAGAATATTTACTCTAATGAAAGTTAGAATTTTTATTTTTTGTTTTTTTACTATAGTTCCATAGATAACATTTTAATGCGTTTATAAGCCTAACTACCAGTAAGTCAGTTTTATCGTTTGTATTTATTATTAATTGAATTCAAGAACTTTGCTGGTATCATTCGGTAATTTGTTTTAAATTTTTTAAAATGCTTGAATGTTTTTTAAAACATTTCGGAACTTAAAAATGACCAAATAAAATTTTTCGTGCCTGAAGTAAATAAATATTTTAACTCCTATAATAATAATATTCGACATAAATATTTTAACGTCGACTTTTCTTGCTCCTAATCTAATTTTTTTAATGCAATGTAATGCAAAGTCATATGTATACATCATTACAATATGTACATCATCATTAATCTTTATACATCATTATATACATCATTAATCTTTACAAACTAGTAGAAGAATAAATGCAGGCAAGTGTAAATTTTATTGTTATTATTATTACTAGATACATTCTTGAATAAAATATCAATAGAGATGTATCTTTTCCTTATTTATAATAGAATTTATCATATGAAACAGTTAAATAAAAAGAAATAAGCAAAAGAATAAATAAAAATACGGTAGAGACATTAAATTTTTGGGAGTTTTTAAGTGTTGAGCTAAAAAGATATTTTACAATGCATATAGTCACACTTTTTATTTACTTTTTTTTTAATTTATTTTTCATTGTGATACTTACATTGTTTACTTATTAATTTATTCAATTTTCACTTGTTTATTTACTGACAACACATATTTTCATGCGCATTAGAATCAATCTATGGTTTTATAGCAAAAACATTTCATTTAAAATCGGTGCATTTTTAACTTATTAGTAATATACACCGAAGAGCCATTGCATTATGACCATCCAGCTAGTAACATGTAGGACCACCTTTAGCCCTCAAAACTGCTAGCACCCGCCGTGGCATTGATTCCACAAGGTGCTGAAAGGTAGTCTGAGGTATCTGGTATCAAGCACTCACCAACTGGTCCTGCAATTCCCTCACATTGCGAGGGGGTAGCGTGATAGCACGAATTTGGTTTTCCAAGTAGGACCACAAATGCTCTATTGGATTAAGGTCAGGTGAATTTGGGGGCCAAGACATGACTTGGAAGTCACTGGAATGTTCCTCGACGATTCGACCCTTATGACATGGTGCATTATCCTATTGGTAAATACTATCCCCCGCAGGAAAAACTGTTGCCATGAATGGGTGAACCTGGTCTGTAACTATGTTCAAGTAGCTTACAGTCGTCAGGGATTGTTCTACGAGGATTATGGGTCCTAATGTGCCCCATAAAAACATTGTTCCTGGGCGAGAAACCATGAAAACCAGAGCGAGTCCATTGTTATAGATGGAGGGTGATCATAATGTAATGGCTCTTCTGTGTATATTTTATTAGTAATATATTTGCACTAATTCTTTCAAGCAGTTGTTATTTTGTCAATTTATGTAATTATTTAGTTTGCAACTTAAAGTTTTGTACTCAAAAATGTATTTAGTTAACTTCAACAGAACTAAATGCCAAAATTTTCTACAAGGTATACATTGCATCGTAGAAATTAACATTGCTTTTAAAATATTTTCCCACTTGACAATGAAGAAAAATCATAATCTAATTTTTGATATGAAACTTTAAATATTTTTTTAAAATGTTAGAAAAACTGATTTATATTAGGTTATGTCTTCAACTTTTAAACAGTAATGACAGTAAGTGATAAAATAATTAGAATTCACTTTTGGTTGGAAAAGGAATTTAAAAAAAAGTTTTTACGATGACGACAGATTATATTGTCAAAGTAGTTTTGACTACTTAAAGATTTTCCGACTATAAGATTAAGCTTTAAAGCAAAGCTAATTGTTTTATTTCCTCAGAACCGTGAATAATATAAATAACATTTTGATTTATCGATATTTAAATTACTTATAAGGCGACATGAAATTACTTCGTAAGGTTATCTTCTATTAAAGATAACTGTTTTTGAATGTTAATGTTTGTGAAAACTTTATATTCAGATATTTTATTCAACTTAATTTACAAATTATTGCTTTGAAATAATTTATAACAGATGAAAATATTTTGGTATTGATAGTTTTTTGAACACAAACGTCTTAAATTCGACTTAATTTACAAATTATTGCTTTGAAATAATTAATAACAGATGAAGATGCTTTGGTATCTATAGTTTTTTAAACACAAACATCTTAAAATGATTCCTAAATGCATTTTGTTGAATTATTTGAGCAAAAATTGTGGAACAGTATAAAATTATGTTTTTGTAGTTAAAAAAGACATCAAAAAGCTATAATTTTTTTAAACGTAATAAAACATATAATTTATGCGAGCTATGAAAATAAGATATTTTGTTTGTACGATTAAATAAAGAGTTACCAATACGCTTTATAGGTTGTAAATAATTTTAAAAAAGTAGTTTGCTTTTCAAACCTTTTTGTTTTTGCAAATAAATAAATAAACATATTAAATTAGGCGAGACATAAAAATAAGAAATTTTGTTTGTAAGATAATACATACCAAGAGGCTTTATGGATTATAAATAATTTTACAGCAATAATTAGTCTTCCAAACTTTTTGTTTTTGTAATAAGTAAAACATCTTAAACTATGTAAGACATAAAAATAAGAAATTTGTTTAATGTAATTAAATAAAAAATGATGACCAGTAGCTGAGTGGTAGTGCTTCGCGCTGTCGTGTCATAGGTCTTTGGTTCGATCCTCGGGCCGGGTGAGGTTGACTCAACCTTTCAGCCCTTTAGTGGGTCGATAATATGAGTACTAAGTATGCTTGGGAACTAAACGCTGGGGGTTCCGAGTTGGGGTGACTACATAACCGGAGCATTTGCACTGGCACCTCAGAGCCCAAAGGTCAAGAAAATTGAGATGGGCACAGTGGGCTTTGGCCCTCTATGGGCTTTTTTTCCCCTTTCCTCCAAGCCCTGAGCATGTACCTAGGTTATGAAAAACCCTTAACCATATAGCCCAGGACTTGGCCACTAGTCCAGCTTCACTCCAGCCTAGGAACGGGTCCAGTCAGCGGTATTAATTTTGATAATATTCTACTTAACATGCCCTCTATGGGCTGTCGAGCCAGAGTTAAATTAAAAAAAAAAAAAATAGCCGATATTACATATTGTAAGTTACTAAATTTCAGTGATTGTTATGATTAACAATGCCACATAGAAGTAGACTGAGAAAAAAGTGACGAAATTTAGAGATTTTTCCGATGGGAGATGGGCATTCTTCTAAAATTATTTTTTCCTGCTTTAGACCGAGCCTGATTTATTAAAAGACTTGAGAGGGCCAGATGTAGGTCTTTAATAAATATGGGCCCAACTATATGTTGCAAATATTTTTCTTCTTTTTTTTTCTTAAAAGTAGTCCATTATAATTATGAGTTAACAAAAATTGAAACAAATATATAAATATAAGCTCAAATGTAATAATTTATCAAAATACACTTACGTTAAAAATAATTAAGTAGCGATTTGTAAATAAACAATGCATAAATTAGGTTTAAGATTGTGATCAGTTTTGCCCCAGACAGTTTTGTGCTTATAGCCGGAGGATTTCTAAATCAGGCTACAGTTGCATAGCGCTCAAAATAAAAAAAATAAATAAAAAAAACCTTGAATAACTTATGATCCAGTCGGATTAATATGTGCTAGGAGACAATCTTAGAAGTTTGAGGGGTCAACCTCAAATATGTTGATAAGTTGGTGCAAACAATATATAAGTTACGAAAGTAGCACAATGTATTTTCAATAAACAAAATTCAAAATGTATTCTTTTCTCGCACAAAAATGTATTTTCTCTTGCTAAACACACCTTTTGTTTTGACGTTTTACGATTACTGATCTCCAAAAGTCACATTACTGACCACAAAAGGTGAAAGCCGCGATCGGGGAAAATAAGATCTTACTAGTTTGATCAGCAGAGAGGCCGAAATTTCGGACCCCTTACTGTTAATATTTCTTTTTGCGTATTTCGACATATCTCGAAAACTTTATAAGCCAATAGAAATCCATGAGAAATTAATTTTTAATAACGATTAATTATTTTTCATTATTTTATTTAAAAATAAACGACAAAACTTTGAATTTCAAGGCATGCAATTTTTTTTAATATAATTTTTAAGAACTTAATTTTAAATGGCAAAATACAAAATTTGAGCGAAATCGGTCGAATAGTTTCAGAGAAATCCAATTTTAAAAAGTCGTTCGTAAAAGTCAAATTTTAAAAACATTTAAAATAAAATTTTTAACTAGTATCGAGTTATTGACAAAACGCTTTCTGTTGTGTTAGTAAGTTCATTCTGTTTGCCACTTATTATTTTTATACACTTATTATTTTTCTCCCTAATATTATAACGCATTTTATTTTAATTTTGTGCCTTTAAATAGACGAGGAACTAATATTTATTTATTAATGTAATTCTGTAAAGGTCACTGCTGTAATCCGGACAGGCAAAATATTTTCGTCATAGATCAAAGAGAAACCCACCTAGATGTAAACATAAACACCATCCGTTCGTCAATTTTAATATAGATAATTTAATGCTTTTCTGACGTTAGCTTTATTATTAACGACGAGTCACAAAGCTGTTCCCAAATGAAATGAAGTCAACGACAAACCATCTCAGGGCAAATTAATTAGGTGGAAGATATCAATTTTAGAGAACGAGTTAGCCGTTCGAGAATAAACTAAATGAAGTCTGGTTTGAACTCCATCCGAGTTCAAAATCTATTCAGAATCAGTTAGAAGCGTTCCTAAAACTCTCTCTTTCATTCTAAAGTAGGCGACTGCGAGGAATTTGTCTAAGTTTGGAATGTTTGATTTATAGATTATCTTTGAAGTAATTAAGTTTTACTAAACAATCGATACATTTTTAATTTATAATTAAGGAATTTGACTAAATTTTTCCTTTGTTTTATTATTTATGAATAAAATGTGCAAACGTTATAATTAAAGTTGTTCGAAATTTGTAAAGTTTTATGTAAGTTTGAGATAAATAATCCGGGTCTAAGTTACATTTCTATCCTCGGTACATGAATTGCAGTATTATTAACTAAATTTATCTATTATTTGAATGTACAGTTTAATTCAGATAGTTTAAATTCAGACAGTTTAATTCCGTAGATAAAGTAAGGATTTGTTTTTCCAAATTCAAAATAAATTTCTTACAAAAATGCGCACTCAAGCTAGAAAAATAAAATAGTACTAGAAACTATGTCTGACTCAAGAATGAAAAAGAAAAGAACAAAGAAACAGAACAAACAAGTGACTAGAGAATTTTGAATTCGTTCCTCCGTGATTAACTTTAAAATAAAAATTATATGAAGGGTTTAGGTAGAGCTTTTTGCACTATTTCTCTTGTCATAAAATACAAAGGCGAATAATAGAATGTTTTTATTACTTTTGTGTGTTGGTAACGGTTAATCTTGATTGCTCGCTTACGTTTTCCCTATTTTTTACAACCGCATTCGAACCCTATTTTTTAATATTTTTTTAAATTACTCGTGCGCTGAATTTTTTGGGCCTTTAGTATGTCAAAAATTAAAATTATTTATTGATGATTTATTGATTAAAAGTTTTAATATTTTTAAAAAATAATATTTAAGCTACTTGTCCATTTTAAAATCCAAATGATTCCTTCCATCAAAATTGTATATTCAGTTTAAAATTGAAGTTTTGTTTCGAGCTTAAGGCACTCAAACACTTTTTTTTATATTTCAATGAAAAAGTTACAATAAAAAATTCAGTTGGAATAGCGTTGGGAAATGTCGCGTATTAAAATAAAAAAATTTTGTTTTCAAATAGTTAATTAAATTCTAAGTTCGCTTATAACAAAGAGAGAAAGATTGAACACCTCCACACTTCACTTAAGATAGACCGATTTAACTTTTTTTTGTCTGTTTTCGAACGCCGAGGTTAGAACATTTTGAAACGTGCTCCAAAAACTCCAAATGAGAGAATTCATTCAACGTTTCCATCTTGTATCTTCTATCACTTTCGAAATTGCAGTTGATAATAATTAATCAATAATATTTGAAAAATTCTCTAAAACTATTTTTAATTATAGTTTTTTAAACTATAACTCAGCATCAATCAGGATTTTTTGATTGAAAACGCATCTTTAAAGTAAAGAAAAATTGGAATTTTTTATAATTGCAAGAACTTTTTCTTTCAAGCGTAGTTTGCTCGCTGACGGTCAATGAAAGTTATCGACAACTACGTCATTTGGCTTCCATAAATACGTATTTAATTGGCTTAAATCTTTTGTTCTAAGTTGATATGTAGAAAATTATTTAATTTTAAATAGTATGTAAGTTATATTTGAATTTTAATGTTTATTATTTTATTCTCCAAAACTGTCATTAAATTGAACTCAAAAAAATTAGTGAAAGATTATAAGATAAAATGTAAAAAAATCCAGAAACGTTTTTGAATATAGGGCAATTACGGTGCATGCAGTTTTCAAAAAAAAAAAAAAAAAAAAAAAACTTAATATTTCGGTTACCTCTTTTGGTAAATATGGATTTTTTTTCTTATTATTTTGAAGTTTTTCCTACAACCGTTTCTTAATATTTCGGAAACCTGTTAGAATTTAATAACTACCCTATACTCATTAACTGAATCGGCGTAAATACGATTCTGTTTTGAAAATAAAATAAATGTTTCTCAATTGATCGGAAACACGATATTAAATGAAGTTCTCTGAGATTTTTGAAAACATTTTTGTTGAGTCAAAATTAGTTTCTGAAATATTTTACAGTGTCGTTTTCTGAACTTGAGAAAAATCATGTCTACAATGTATAGTATGAATAAGTCGTTTACAAAACTTTAAAATTCAATTGCTCAAAACCGTTTTATTAGGAGACATTATAGTAAAAATGGTTTTACACAAACAGAACATTTGAAACATGTTCTTAGTTCCAAATCAAAATAATTTTAAAATATGAATTGAAACTTAACTAAGACTTTCACACATAAAGTTTGGATCAAGTTTAGTGCATTTTCCAAAATTAACAATATCATTTAATAAAATATCACTTAACATGATTTAAGTTTCTTAAATTAAATGATTCGATCAAATTTAGAGCATTTTTTAAAATTCAAAAATCTAAATGTTTTATATCGCTATGTTTTCATAGAATTTTTTTAAAGTATAATGATTAGATTAAACTTAGAGGTCTTTTCAAAAACATCCGAGGAGTGTTTTTAAAATGTTACACATGTTATTACAGTTAGCTTTTTAAATATAACGATTAGGTTAAGTTTAATGCATTTTTCAAAATCTGAAAAATCCGAGTGTTTTTAAAATATCATGTTGTGAGCTTTCTAAATAAACTCTGATCGAATCAAGTTTAGTGCATCTTCGCATGATGTGCTAAACTATTTTCTTCAAGATCGCGACAATGTAAGTTTATTTCTATACGATGGAAAAATTAAAAAAAAAATCTGCAGAAAAAATTGAATGCTTTTGTAATACCACTTTACATTTTATTGTTGTAAACTTTATGAATAAACTGATAGAATCAAGTTTAATACATTTTCACATGATGTCCTGAACTATTTTCTTTAAACTTGTGACATAGTAAGTTTATATTTATAAAATGAAAAAAATTATAAAAAAAAAATCTACAGAAAAAATTGAATGTTTTTGTAATATCACTTTACGATTTATTGTTGCAAACTTAATAAACTGATAGAATCAAGTTTAATACTTTTTCAGATGTTGAATTGAACTATTTTCTTTAAACTTGTGACATTGTAAGTTCATTTTTATAAAATGAAAAAATCAAGAAAAAATCTACAGAAAAATATAAATGTTTTTGTAATATCACTTTTCATTTTATTATTGTAAACTTTCTGAATAAACTGATAGAATCAAGTTTAATACATTTTCACATGTTGCAACTGAACTATTTTCTTTAAAATCACGACAATGTAAGTTTATTTTTATAAAAAAAAATTTAAGAAAACCCCACAGAAAAAAAAATGAACTGTTTTTCTAATATCACTTTACATGTTACTGTTGTAAACTTTCTAAATAAAGATAGAATCAAGTTTAATGCATTTTCACATGATGTGCTGAACTATTTTCTTTAAAATAGCGACATTGTAAGTTTACTTTTATAAAATAAAAAAAAATGAACAAAAAAAAAATCGAAAAGGCAAAAAGCAAATCGAAATGCTGGTAAGTTTGTAATACCTAACGAATCAGAGAAGCGTAGGCTTCTAACACCCTCCAGCAAAGAATTTTGATCAAGATAGCAAAGAAAAGATGAACTTTTTCCACATCGTTTGCGTTTTCGATTGAAAAAAATCCAGAGTAGAAGCTTTTCCTTCAAGAACTAACAACGACTGAGGATTTTGGAGAGGTATTTTTTTCAACTAGCTTTCTCATTTTAAACACGATTTTTATTTCCTCTAACTTATAGTTTTTTCTTTTTAATTTGTGAGTGATACTTAAGGTTCATTTATAACAGCGCGACAAATACATGCTGTTTTTTTGTTCATTTCTTTTAAAAGTTTGGTATTAAAAAAATGACGACTGCACTGATTCTTAAGAAGAGTTTGTTTTCGTTTCGATGGTTTGTTTGATATTTTCTCATTGTAAAAAAAGGAAAAGCATTTCAATTAGTAGGGTCAACAAAAAATGGCGTTGGTTGTTCATAAACAGAATGAATTAAAAAAAAATTTCATATTAATAAGATAAAGTGAATTTGAGTTTTTCATAAATAAGATATGGGAAGTTTTACGTAAAACGATTTTATATTTCTTGTAGTTGAAACCAAAAATCAATAACCCGATCATAAATTTGGCCTATTTTTACAAATTAGAAAAAAAGATTTATTTACTTTGCAATTTTAAAGAAGAAATTTAAAAAAAAGAAAAATAAGGCGTAATATATTAAATCTAAGCATTATTTACATTTTTTTCATAACTACAATTTTTCCTATATTAAGATATAGTAAAATTTGATTAAAAATTAATGTAAGAATAACTTCTTATAAATCAGGATAAATACTTTTTTTATACCCATTTTTCTCAATCGAGGTATCTTAGCTGAAGTCACTTCACTCACCTGTCCTCTGGAAATCCATCAATGATCAATCAGTTACAAATACAGCCAATAGAATACGTTTTTATTCTGAGTGGAATGCAAATCGTCCAATAGGAATGGGGCCAACGGAAGTAGATTGACTGATGGTGGAACACTGATCTAGTTCAGTCTCTGACGTGGACATTTTTATAGGTTTAAGACAAGATTTCTTCAAGATTGTGATCGCAAACCAAATTTAGGTCTCATGTATCTAATATGAGAGATCAGGTTTCTTCGAAACTGAGAGTATAAACCATTTTCATTTTTTAAAATTCGAAGCATCTTGACGTCCCGCAGTGGACTGATCGTTAAGACACGGTTCCCAGCAGATCACCGAAGTTAAGCATCACTGGTTGCGGTCAGTGTGCGGGTGGGTGACCACTTGGATTAGTCTGCGTAGTGACCGAGGGTGTGTGGTATGGGTCCTCGCTAAACTGTTCTACCGTAAAGTGCTCGACTTCGCGTGCAGGTCGTCGGGCTACCGAAGCGGGGGTGCTATCCCCTCTGCAAAGGATCAAAATTGTGATGACATGTCTTCGAATTATCCTCAGGGGTGTTTCCCAGACCGTCGCCAATAGCCCATTGTGCAGCTCTAGTGCGACGTAAATTAACTACAACAACAACAAAAACGATGCATCTTGACGAGGCCTCCCTGGCCGAGCGATATCAATCGCCAAACGCATGTAGAGGTGTCGGGTTCGAATGTAACTTCGAAACCTTGGTTGTAATTTCGTGATGTCATTCTCTGAAATGTTCTATCTGTCTTTCTACTTGATAAAGGTTTAGAAGCCTAAATTGAGCACACAAGCCTGCAAATGTATGTAATTTCAATAAAGCAATATATAAAGCATCTGGATTTTGACTTTGCATTATGAGTAGAATATTATGAATTCGAGTTGATACATTGGTTACCAGTTTCTCAATTTTTTGAACCTTATGACTTTTTAACACTTTACATAAATGCAAAACAATAATTTTAATTTTTTAAATTAAAGTTGAGTTGATCGCAGCTAAAAAAGATGTAGGAATTTTTATATTAAGACAAACACTACTTTTCTTAAGTATAAATTTAAACTCTTGTAAGAAAAGACAACGTAGATTTCGTAATAACAAAATTGCTATTTTTTATTTAGAAAGATTGTGCACTTTATTGAGAATCCCGCACGCTTACGTTTGTAATTTTTACGTAAGCTTTTATACAGAACCTAGATAGTTCTGTTGTGATCGAGTTGTGCAGATCTTATGTGAACATTATTATTGACTTTTCTTAGGTAATAACTTTAACACTTTCGACAGATTTCATTTAAATTTAACGCTAATGTAGTCTTTGTAACACAAATCTACATTATAAAAACTAAACCAATTCTTTGTTTATAGTTTTTGGTAAATTAAAAGACAAATTTAGACATTTGAAGTAATGTCTCAAACTTTTTGTGAAATTTTGTTTTCAAAAGCAGAAACAGAAAATCAGAAGAAATGCGAAAAATGTTTCAATATTTGTGATTAATATTACTATGAAGTATTTTATTTTAAAAGAAATACGTTTTTTTTGTAGAAATTTTAATTACAATGTTCGCAGACGATGTCATAAAAATGTGTTTATAAAAGTAATTAAAAATTATTAATAAATTTTAGGATTAATTATTTATAAAATATCATAAAAAATAAAGTTTAAATCATATAACAATAATGTACTATATAAATTTCATAATAATAAAAATGTAAAAAATAGAAATATTTTATTGTAATTTTCACTTTGGGAAACAGTTTTAAAATAATTAAACTTAAAAGAATTAATGGGAATTTTGCAGTTTTATTCCCATTTACTAAACTCTCCACTAAATAAATCTGACAAAATCAGGTAATTTCATCGTAAAACTTTTTTTGGCACGCGCATTTACAGGATTAAACTTGAAATTCACAATGATGGATGATCTAAATAAACTTTCCTTCGCAATTCAATCCCTACCTATATATTACAGTTTCCAGTTTCTTTTATAAATTTTCTGTTCCATTTACAGAAATCTTTTCTTTTTCGCCATTTTTGTAAATGAGAGTACGTTTTTATTCCACACTCAAAGTTAGCACAAAAATCGTCTGCAAAAGATGACAGATTACTCGGAATTTTAACAAAGCAAAATTCTAAATCTCTGCTGCAGTTGCAGAAGAGGGAAAAAGAAGATTTTGATTTTACATTTTTTTTCCTTCTTTCTGACATGTCATTAATATCCAGCTGCAGAAGCCATTTTGATACAGAACTTATATTAAAAACTAGGAAAATGATATTTCCTGGCTGATAGTGGAAGTTCGAATTAGGAAATGAAGTGGAAGTAGCGAATCTGATTTTATCCATTAAAGAGCTAATCGAAAATTGGTATCTGAAGGTCCTAATGTGTGTTTTTTTTTTTTTAAAAAAAGGTATTCTATATATTTTGTGGACGGGCTGTTTATTTTATTTTTTTCTAATACTGTGAATGTCGAAATAATTTCGGAATAACGTGATAAAAACTGTTTATTACGATTTACGAATGAGTATCTTTTATGCATGTATTTTATTATTTTTCATGTTTATGTTTTTTCTCTCTCCTTTCAATAACTTCAAAAATTCGATTAACGGTTCTTCGAAAAGTACTGCCGGTCGAAAGTTAAAAAAAAAAATAATATAAAGAATTAGGGGTCTCTAATTACAAAATTATTCGAATAAACTGAATTACGTTGGATGCCGCAGGTAAATGCAGCAAATTTTAGAATCTTTAAGAAGTTATTAAAAACATTTAAATAATTTAAAATCATTTAAATGCTTTTTTGAGTAAAATTCATTCAAATGTTTTTCTTGAAATATTTAAAAATAATTTTCACGATTTTGAAATCAAAGATCATCTTACTCAGTTTAAGTCCTCTCTTACTAGGTTACATTTGCCACTATACGAGACTTATCTCGAAGAGCAAAATTTGATAGTTTGGAAGTGTTATATAGTTTTAACACCCATGCTGTGTAGTGGGTTTAGACTCTCCTTAGGACGCAGTTTAGTACCCCTTGCTAAAGAGCGGGAGTCTGATAGCAATGCATCTTCTCTGGTTGTGGTTTGAAATACGTCTAGTGTCAGAAAAGTTCTCCCACTCTTGGCTGCTTGGGAGCGTGGTGCGGAGGTAAGGTGATTACTGCCACCAACTGTCCTCCAATCTAAACTAAGGTGGGGATGTATTTGCATGTGCCAGCTTTAGTGCCAAACCAAGTTATATATTTTAGAATTTGGATTGAATTTTTCTATGCTAATATAAAGCATACTTTCACTCATCTTTGACAGGGCCGTAGTAGTAAGATGAGATGGTTAGAGAGTCGAGCTCCGGTCCGCAGGGACCGGGGTTCGATCCTCGAATCCGCAAAGACCCGCCGAATTCATGTTTGTAAACATTTGTGGAATCGAAAGTCCTGTGGTAGGTCGCTGAGCAGTCCTATGGGTACAGAGATCTTGAGAAAATTTCCTTCCCCTTCAGATCGATGTCTAAATTGAGGAAGTGGCCTTACGAATGAGATCCTCTCAGCAGAGGATCAAAATTGTTATGATATGTCTAAGGATCATCTCCAGGGATGTTTCCCCTACCGTCGTTCATAGCCCATTATGCAGCTTTAGTACGACGTACCTGCTTCATCTTTAGAAATGACCTAAACGTGAAACGGATTTTAAGGAAATTTAATTCCTAATTTATATATTGTTACTTAGAAACATACGTGCTCATTACCAACGAAGTTTATAAGCCTTTGTCAAGAAGAACTGATAACATAAATGAGAGAAAGACAACACAAAGTTTACGGTGGGATTCGAACCCGCTATCTCTATGCTGCAGAATATTTGACGGATCGGTGGGGGCAGCTCGGATCCCTTTTTTTAATCAATACGCACATAAATCTTCTGATTTTATTCTCGTTTAAAAGTCTGATTTATAATATCGTAACAAACTGAAGGATATCAAGCAAAGAAGACGGATACAGTATAAGCCATTATAGGAATTTTATCCGTTACCTCCATTCCCTTAAACTCTAGACCAGGGGTGGCGAACCTTTATACACCAAAGTGCCATTTTCTCTAAAAAATTTCTTAATGAGGTCATAGACGTGCCGTCAAATAATTTTGACTTCGTGATTATTGGGAAAATAATAATACTAAATACTATCAACTCAAAACTCTTTATTTACATTGAAAAAAAAAATACATTTTGCAATGTCTCAGTTATACACGCAATTCAACTTAAAGTAATATCAGTGTGACCTCTGTTGTTGCAGATTAGATGACCAATTACTTATATTAGGTTGTAAGATGTTAGTTTAAGCAGGGATGTTGATTTTTTTTGCTAGTTATTTATTGTTAGCTTGTTTTTTACGGTTATTAATTGTTTTTTAGTATTAATTTTTAATTGTTTTATTAATAATTGTTTATTATTTTGCGTGTTTTTTGTGAATTTTAATTTAATTGTTACATATGCTTCATAGCGTAATAACATTTGTGTAATAACAATTCATAGTGTAACAACAATTGTGATCGGTGGAGTGCCCAAAATATTGTGTCGCGTGTCATAAATGGCACGCGTGCCATTGGTTCGCCATCCCTGCTCTAGACTGTTTGACAGAAGCACAATATCATTTAGTCGTGGATTTATTTTTTCCTACGTTGAAAAAATACTTTTGAAAAACAATGAAACTGAAAGTTAAAAAAATTCAAAGAAACGGAAAATGAAAAAAAAAAAAGGATATCTATAATTAAGGATTTCTCATACATTTTTTATGCCTTTAAATCATTTCTGGTTCTTAAAATCTTTATTTTATCATTTTTTTTCCTATTTGTAGAAAAGGAAAAAAATTATAACACATTTATTTGATTTATCTATTTGAAAAGGAAACTTATTTGAAAAACAAGTTTCTATAAGAATTCAGGGAATATAGTTATCAAAACGAATTTTCTCCGTTTGAGAATCTATCGCTATTCGATTGAAAAACGGAACACTTGTCGTCTCTCGGGTCCTTGTTTCTGAAATTTCCTTTTAAATTATGAATGGTTCTTTCTTCTTAAGCACTCCGTTCAAATTCAGAAAATCTCAATTTATTTTTCTTTACGATCTACCGATGTCGGTTTATTTTTTTTAAAAATAAAATGTTGCTCAATAATTTCTTAGCATTTCTGTTGGTAAATGTTAGGAAGAGTTTACAATTTACAAAAATTTGAAATTCAAATTTTTTTTAGCGTATTGATGAAGAATATGGAGGCAAAACTGTGAATATCACATGGATTAGTTTGCATTCTATATACGAAATAGTGTGTATGTAGTATATATATAAAAAAAAAATCGTTAACTCCTAAAGAACTTTTGATTTAATAATCATATTTTTTATGTTCTTAAACATATTCTTCGTAAATTTATCACCGTATTATATTATAATTTGTAATTACCATTATGGTCACAGATTATGAATTTAGTTGCAAAATCGGGAGTAAAAACGTGCTACCTCTGATTAAACATGTCTTCAATATTAGATAAAACTGGTCAACAAGTTTTTTTGCTGCTGCCTGGGATTTTAGAATGGATTTTAGCTATATTTGGGTTGCTGAATCCAAATATGAAATCAGATTTTGTCTATCAGCTCTGCATTTTTAGATAATTTCACTTATCTATCAATGTTATTTTCTATTCTATACTTTCAAGTATGAGTGCAATATATACAAGGATTGGTTCTTCTATGTTTGTCCCATTGTCCGTCTTTTTTTCGTTCTCTGATTCAGGTCAAAATTACAATCTGTGGATGAATGAATGGATGAATGAATGGATGTATGAATGGGTCCGCCCTATAAACGGGTGCGACAAATGGGTGTGACAGAAGTCGAATTCTTGGTCATAGATGGCGCCACTGGAAAACAAGAACAATCGCACCCCTCTGCTTACACAGGTATACGCAACAACAACAAATAAATACTATTACTTTAATTCAATTATAAAAAAAAGACTAACGCTATGGCAAATATAACTAACTGGACGGCAGATTGTTAATATGTAGGATTTAATTTTCTTATTAACCGTCTGCTGTCCAGTTAGTTCCAGAAAAATCCGATAGATGGATTTGCCTGTTCTGTATCTGAAGTTACCTTCAAAACCTCAGCTGCAGTTGAGATTAGTGGATAGTGGATTAGTATAAAATAAAAATAAAAAAATCCCGAGCCCAATATTTCATACTATTTTAATTTGAAAACTAGCCGAAATTTGAGTTATTTATTATTATTATTTTTTAAACATTTTAGGTTTTTGCTATAGGCATTTTATTAAACTAATTACATAAAACTATCTCAGAATACGTTATTATAATCTCCTTCTCAAAGATAATGCGGTAAATTATTTTTAACCATTTAACTAATAATTTTCTAAACTTCTTCTAAATATATTTATGTGATCCTAAAAAATCTTTGCGTTTTTTGATTACGCAATTTTAAAAGACAAATATTAAAATACAGGCTATATCGGTCAAACAGTGCCTGAGCTATAAAAATTAAAAAATAAATTATAACTTAGTTTTTACTATTCAAGAACCATTTTCCCGGTTTTGTTCAAATTTCAGGTTCTTACATTTTAAAATGACACTCGTGTAAAATCTCACAGTTCGAAATGTGATTGTTGTCTCCATTCAATTGTAATTGGAAAGATGTAAAAAAATCTGAATTTTTTCTGTTGTTTGTAAATTCAATTAAAAAAAGCAAAATAATTATTAAACTCATACTTTTTTTTTGTTGCCTAAAAATAGGTTTAGACGCAAGGTATAGGCTAAAATTTGGTCTAGGTTCAGAGATATGGCAAAATATCCAAAAGATCAAAGTAGCATAAATGATTTCCAAATTTAAGACCAATTTCCTGCATAAACTGTTGAGATCTGCTTTTAGCTGTTGACTATATATTTCAAGCATCAAGGAAGTAGTTTTCGTTGATCGCCCTTTTCTTTCCAACCCCACATTGTTTAATGAAAGTAACTTGTTTAGTCAAGTTTTATCACTTCTTACAGTTTTGAGCATTAGTTTTGCTACCTTCTGTATAAAAATATAGTTTTATCACTGTTTATGTGAAAAGTAAACATTCGGTTTAAAGGGAGTGGTGTGGTTTAAAAGGGTGATGGGAGTTTAAAAAGGGTGTTGAGGGTTTAAAAAGATCGACGGGGGTTTAAAAATGGCACAAAGGATAGAGCGTTTGCCTCCCTTTAAGGTGACCCAGATTCGAATCCCAGCAGTGGCTGGTTCACAAGAATTTAACTCCCGGCTCGCATCGACCACATTGCTGGCGTAAAATACCTTTGTTGGTTGACAGATTCTCCCTCGTCGTCGGGCTGACCATGGGAGGTTTTCGTGATTTTTTATTTTTCCATGTCACCCAAATGCGGGTTAGCTCCATGAAAAAGTTCTCCATGCAGGTTAGTTTATCTCAGTGCTTGATCCAGGAGTTCCTTTTACTTCTGGTTTGGGTTCAAAATTGACACGCATTGGTGGTCGTAAACTTAGAATCGGGTCTGCTGCTCAACCCCGGTTATAAAATGAAATGAAATCCTAACTGCTTAGCAAAATTTTACAAGAAACGAATTAAGACTTTAGATATGTTTTTCAAATTTAGTAAATAGAGTTTCGCTCATTATTCACAAATGGAATATTTTATTCGAAAATGATCTTTTGATAATATATGTTTTTACGATATCATATTATTTATAAGTTTAAATAATTAATATTTGTATGCAACTATAGTTCTGAAATGAGCGATTTTTACTACGTACCAAAAACTCAAATCAAGTATTTATTTACAATTTAGGAGAAATATAATTAAAGGCCGATACCGTGGCCAAACTATAGGTGGGTAAACACTGTTTACTGATAAAATCAATAGTACTCTAGCGACCAGTGTATTCGAGAGCGAGGCCTGATAGAACGTTTTAAGCCCTTAATCAGTGCGCTTAAATTGCGGTACCACAGCACAATATACTAGGTAATTGAGTATTTTGTGATAAGCTTCGTCGCTTGCTCCGCGTTTATACGAGAGATTAAGTACGACGAAAAAGGAAAAGCTATAAAACTCAACAATAAATGTTGGTAAGTCAACCAGAGATAAAAGATCTTGTTTAGAGAAACTTTTGTGTTTACTAAACGATTTTTCCTTTCATCCGAAATTAAATTTATCATTTCTTAATGGAGTGGGGAGGAAATAATATTTATACCGTTGAAGGGAAATAGCTAGTCAGAAGATTAAATTTATCATTTCTAATGGACTAAGAATTCGGAATAACGGTGAAAATTAAAATATGAAACATACATTTAAGATTCGAGTTATGTATGATTAAACATACTTGTTCGTTGAGAAAAATTATTTAATCCCAAAACTGATGCGTAAAATCCTTAGATTGGGATTCTCTCCATAATAAATGTACTGCGCACAAAGTGAAGAACGGAACGCTTTAATAAGTTTTGAACTCAGATTTTCACAAATTAATGTAGAATGCAATTTTAATGGTTTTGGGGGCCTACTTTAAATATGAGTATCAGTTAGTGTATACGATATATTTAGTTATGTAATCAGACAACAGAACAAACATTTTCTGTTAGGTAGGTACTATATTTACGTCGTACTAGAGCAGCACAATGAGCTAATGGCGACTGTCTGGGAAAAATTTCTCCTGATCTGAAGACATGCCATCACAATTTTGATCCTCTGCAGAGGGGATATCTCCCATGCCTTGGTAGCTCGACGACCTGTGCGCGAAGTCCAGCACTTTACGGTAGAACAGTTTAACGAGGACCGATACCGCACACCCTCGGTCCCTACGTAGGCTGAACAAAAAATAGTAATTGTAAGAAATTTCTTAATTAAAAATTTTTTTGTTGCTAAATGGACATTTTATTAAAAATTTAATATATTTTTTAGACATTTAAAATACTTATTTTAAAAGTAAAGTGAATTCTTACTGTAAGACATTTTGTATAATTTTAAAAGTAAAGTTTCGTTTTGAGGTTTAAGGCACTCTTAAGACATATCCTCTATCTTTTAAGACGCTTAAAATGTGGCTTTCTTTTAAAACTCGCTTTAAGAACGTTTTCTTTAAAAAAAATTTTTTTTTGAAAACTGCTTGAAATTCGGAATTTTATAAAAGTTTTTCTTCTTAAATAAGTTTTAAAATATAATTCTATTTTAAAACATGGCTTTTCTAAACAAGGCGTAAAATAAGTTTTTTTAAACGTCTCAAAATGCGGCTTTTTCTTCAAAAAAAGGGTTTAAAATTTGTTTATTTTTATAAATGTCTAAAAATGTAACTGAGCCCTGGTAGCTCAGGGGATAGAGAATTCGCCTTCCAATGTAGTGAACCAGGTTCGAATACCAACGATGGCTGGGAGATACGAATTCCACTCTCGGCTCTCACCGACCACAGTACTGACGTATAATATCCTCAGTGGTAAACGGATCATGGGTTAGAGATCCCTTGCCGTCAGGCTAACCATGTTTTCGTGGTTTTCCTCTCCACGTAACACTCGATCAAGAAGTCCTTCACGAAGGCAAATTTCTTCCAATATTTCATCCCGGAGTTCCCTTGTCTTCTGGATTGGGTTCAAAATTATAAGGCTACGGACTTGAACATTAGTAGTCGTTAACCCAAAATTGAGTTGGCTGTTCAACGACGGTTATAAAGTAAAATAAAAATGTAGCTCTATTTAGAAACACTCTCAAGAGGTCAAATTTTGTTTAGAAGCCAAGAATAGAAAAATAAGCTTTTATAGCTTTCAATGTCAGAATTTATTAGCCTAAAAATCTTGGACTTAAAGGGAATCAATAACTGAGACTCTCTAATTATTCATTTTGCATAATATAAACATAGTTTAAAAAAAAAGAAAAAAGTACAAATTCTAAATAATCTAATAATATCGAGTTTAAAAGTGAACGGAAAAATCTCGAATATATTTTATCATTGTGTAATCAAAAACAGTTTTATGTATTTTGCGAATAAATTAAACTAAATTTAAAAACAAATTTAGAGATTACAATTAAGCTAAAATTTGTTTAAAAGATTCATTTCGTTTTTTTCCTTTCAAATATTCAAAAATATCGCGCAAAGCAATTAGAAGAATAAGGCAAATAAGGAAGAATAAAAACACTTTAGGAAATTAATCCTTAATTAAATATGTAACAAAAGTATCTCTTACGTCATCATAATCCCTCATTACATAATATTTCAAATATTCATAAAGCAGTATTTATTTCCGTGACTAGTTCAGTTAATTCAGTAACTGCGAACTAATTTGATGCATTTATTTCTAGCTTCTTTTTTTATATTTATAAAATTTTTAATTAGAAGCAGTCTATTTCTGAAGCAAGAAAGCACAAATATATAAGAATATTGTAATTTGATTATTGAAGCATTGCATAATCTAATAAATGAGATTTATTTTTCCTTACACTTTGTCGCCTGTAATTAAAGGATATGTTTTAAGTAAAGATTAATGTTAAATCTAAAATTATGTAAATGTTAACTTTATTTAATGCATATTATCGATAAATATTATACTTCCCAAAAGCGCTGTTTAATATTGTAATTAAAAAATATTTTTTCTCAAAACATATGCTCGATAAGTAGGAAAAATGCAAAATACCTCAAGTAACATGAATCGGATTACAAATCTGAAAAATGCGCGCATGGAACATTTTTAAAAGACACATTAAATGATAACAAACTCGACCCTGAATCTCAACCCATAAGAGTGGTGGAAACTTAAAACAGGAACTCCCTCGTTTTTTGGTCCCGCAGGGGCTGACAGTTAAGACACGGTTCCCAGCAGATCATCGAAGTCAAGCATCACTGGCTGCGGTCAGCGTGTGGGTGGGTGACCACTTGGATCAGTCTGTGTAGGGACCGAGGATGTGTGGTATTGGTCCTCGTTGAACTGTTCTACCGTAAAGGGCTCGACTTCTCGTGCAGGTCGTCGGGCTTCCAAAGCGGGGGTGCCATCCCCTCTGCAGAGGTTCAAAATTGTGATGGCATATCTTCGGATCATCCTCAGGGATGTTTCCCAGACCGTTGCCAATCGCCCACTGTGCAGCTCTAGTACGGCGTAAATCAACTACAACCCTCGTTTTTCGATTCTTTGTTCAAGTTATTAGTATTATAGGATGAATTTGGTATCATGAGATATTTTTTTAGCATCTCCATTTTCTTAATAGATCTGACTAATGTTTAAATTTTTATAAATAATATGCGAATTCGGTTCGGATATTTATGGGAATTCAATTTTGGTTCATAGGGAGCGTTAGATGGAAAGTTTGAAAATCGGTGTTTCTTTTCTGGTGAATCCAAATCTGCAATAAAAAGTAGTGGTGTCCGCTTCAGATTCTAAAGTTGCTTTTGTTCCATACCAAGGGGTAAGAGTTTGGTATTATTGTATAGATCTTTAAAACACGTAATTCTTTGATTTTTGAACCCATATGCAGGGATTGTAGTGTGCTTAAAAATTTTAAAAGTGGTAACAAAAGTGTGAAAATAAATTTATATTATAAATTCGCGTCCACCATAACGCTTAATTTTTCCAACTAAGCATATCTAGTAACAAAATCGTAGTTTTTTTCATTTTTAATAATAAAATGGAAACTAATGAAAATAAATTAGTAACTTTTTTACTAAAATACTGTCACCACTTTTTAATTTCTTAAGGACAGTTCCTGCCCTGCCTATGCACAAGTAATATTCGACAGTTTTCATAATTTTCAGTAACCCTGTATATAATCTTATCTACATGCTGTCAAAACTATTCGTATTATGGAATCCTGAAAATGCAGTAGCTCTTTAGTCATATTAGCGCCTGAAAAAAGCATGATTTAATAATCGAAACTTCAATTCGATCCCATAGCAAAGATGATAGGTTTGAAATATTTGCTTTTCTATTGATGCACATGACCCGGAAATCCTTATTTAAAGGGTCATTTTAATAAATTTGAGTAAATAAGCTTTAAACTTTATACCTTGCCTTTGTTTCTTGTCAACAAACTTTTAACTGACCAAATTCATAAATCCCTAACTCTCATTTAAACTGATTACGTCACAGCATTTGCACTCTCGACGTTTTTATTTATAGTAGAAAAGATAGGTTTTCTAAAATAAGGTTACTCGTCGTCTGCTTGTTTCCTAATGCACTTAGAACCTTCTTCTACTCCAAAAATAGTTTAATTTTGTCATTTAGTGCCTGCATCTACTGCTGTATAGCGACTTCTAGCTATTGTGACATGTAGTAAGATACCACAAATTTTTTTTTCCACTTCAAATCGATAAATATTTAGTTATATTTATATCAAAATGGCTTCAGTTAAATTGAAAAAATTTAGGCCTCCTGTAATGCACCCTTAAATCGTATTTTGTCGTATTATGGCCAAGAAAATTTTTTTTCAAAAGAATATTGTTTTTAAAGAAATAGTAATTATTTTTAAACAAACTTTTTTTTTCAAGTTCAAAAATATAATTTAAAAAAATTATTCAACTCAAATTTTAGTCGCCTGAAATATGCATGAAAACTTTTAACGTTTATTAACACATACGCTTATTATCCAATTTTTAATTCAATTTTTTGGCTAAATAGTTTTGTTGATTTTAAGTTAGATTAATTTCTTCATGTAAATAAGTAGAAATTCAAATCCCTTATAATCTATATAAAATTATTAACGCATACACATATTTTCAATCCAATCTTTAGTTTAGACTTTAGCATCTAACATTTTTTAGTTTTTTAATCTAATTTTATTTAATCTAATATCTATTTTTTTCATCTTATCTAAATTCTTTTAATTGACACTTTCATGTAGAATGTCAAATTAAATTCAATCTCTCCTAAATTTCTCATACAAGTACAAATCAATAATTTTAAACTCAATGTTTAAATATAATAATATAAATAAAGTTGCCTCCTTCTTTCAAAGAATAACTCTATAATAACTTTTGAAATAATGAACGGATGTAATGTGCCAAGTTACAGTCTAAATGCTTCAATAAATGTGCATTAAGTACGCTAATTATTCTTATATGATAAATTAAATTCATAAATAAGACACAGGTAATGATACACACAGGTATGATAAATAAGACACTGATATTTAACACTGATATATTTTAAAAGGTTAAAACGAAAAAAACTCTTTCCTGTGGTTTAAACTGTAAAAAAAACTACAGAATCTTTTGAAAGCATAAATTGATACAAAAACCAATCATACTTCCATTAATGGCATTATTTTAAAACTATTCGAAAAACGTGTTGAAATAATTCAATTTGTAGACCTTTTACGAACTAAAAGGTGCAAACCTTTCATATGGGCTTGGACATTTTTACGAAATTATTTCCTCATGGTAACATAATTACCATCGTGGAAACAATTTAATTTTCTTAATCTCTTACTTTTGGCAAGCAAAGCTGATTTCAGACACTGCTTCGTTTTTTTGAAGAAGTTATTGAACACTAACTATCTTTTCTTGAAGAAGTGCCAAATCTAATTTAATGATTTAGCTTTAATAAAAGTTGTTTCCTGTAAAAGATTTTACATTTGAATTTTTCCTTTCGAACTGCACTTCCAACACTTTGTAGATAGTTAAGCGTGAAGATAAAATTACTAATCAAACTTAACTACGTGATTTTAGTTATAATTGAGTAATTGGATAAACACAACGTATGAAGTTAGTTTATCTACACTCTATAACAAACAAATCGACGCACCAAGAACGCACAAAATCGACGCTCGATCAGGCTGGAATGATGCCGACTGGGGACGTATAGTCTTTAGCGACGAATCCCGCTTCTAACTGTGTCTGGACGATCACCGAAGACGTGTTTGGAGACGCACAGGGCAGAGGGGGGGATCCTGCCTTCACTATTGCACGCCACACCGGCCCTCAACAAGGCATTATGGTCTGGGGTGCCATTTCTTTTGACAGCCGGAGCCCTTTGGTCGTCCTTAGGGGTACACTTACTGCACAGCGGTACGTCGGTGACATATTAAGACCTGTTTTGCTACCGTTCCTTTTGCAGCGTCCTGGGCTGGTTTTTCAGCAGGACAATGCCAGTAGGGTACGTGTTGCTATGAACTGTCTGCAAGCTTGTCAAACTCTTCCTTGGTCTGCCAGATCACCAGATCTCTCCATCGAGCATGTCTGGGATATGATGGGAAGGCGATTGCATCTGGCACGGAATGTTGATGACCTCGTTTGACAATTGGATCGAATTTGGCAGGAAATACCGCAAGAGACCATCCGGGAGCTTTATCGATCTATGCCACGCCGTATGGCAGCTTGTATCCAGGATAGAGGTGGGTCAACACCTTATTGAACTTGCTATTGTAACTCTGCAATGAACTATTCAATTGTTCTGAAATTTTAATCATTTACTATTCTGAACATTGTCTTCCTATCCACCAATTTTTGTTTCAATCGGACAACTCCTTCTTGGTGCGGCTTCGATTTTTTTGTTATAGAGTGTATTTATATTATAGTCCGTTTAAAATATTTTTATACACACGCTCGCTACGTTGAATTTGTGGCAGAAATAAAAAATAGAAGTTTTTATAGTTTTAAATATTTTTTTAAAAATAATTTTGATTAAATTGAGAACATACCTTATAGCATGCCTGCCAACTACTACGCTTTCTACAAAATATTTTAGAGAGCGGTAGACATTTAAAATATTTTTGGTAATTTTGCCAACATTTTTAATGCCTCCTCACGAGAGTTCTAAAATAAAGTGGCGTTGCATATGAAATTTACATCTGGTGGTGTGGAAATGAATTAAAAAGTTTAAATGAATAAAAAAATAATGCTTTACAAAATAAAACTTAGCTATCACTGAAGTGCATTTTTACAAAAAGTGCGGAAAGCTGGCTGTCCTGCTTACTGATGCGCAAAGTCTGTGGTGTCAAGCATGATTTGAAGTTTGTTAGGAAAAAAAAAAGATTTAGATATTTCAAAATGCATTATTAAATTAGGCATGTTTAAGTTATGTTTGATTTGTTTAAAAACTTCCTTGTGGTAAAAGAAATAACGAGTCAAGGTTTATATCCTACAATTAAATGATAAGGAAAATAATTTTCTACGCTTATTTAGACATTTGTCTAATTCGGTAAAGTCAAATCGCATAAGCATTTGTTAAGTCACTTGGTAAAAAAAATAAAATTAGCTGCTATTCGGTCCAGTTGCTCAAACACGCTTGACTTTATTCACGAAGAGGAAATCACCTGGGTACAGATCTGGAGTGTAAGGTGGGAGTTCAAGACTTCCCATTTGAATTTCTGTAGGGGCCCCTTAATTTGATTTGACTGTGTAGTCTTGAGTTATAGTATAACAAGATGACTCAGGAGGAAATTTATCAAGACGTTCAAATATATTCTTCACATTTATGATCTATGTTAACATTTTCCAATGCCACCGCTGATCTACGACTCTTGCTCAATAGCTAGTTGACAAAGAGATGCGTTTCGCATTTAATCAATCTACATCTCTCTTTTTCAACAGAATGAATAAACCGGCAGCTGCTCGGTTATCCTTTTATTATTGCTTGCCAAACAAATACTGTTACCTAGCATATGAGAAATCTCTGAACATTTTCATCACACCAGCAACTACATTTCAAGCATGTCACAATTTTTCTGAATTACACAGTTTTAATTTTGCACGTTGGTTGTTCGAATTCGCTACTTTTGGCTCTCGCCAGCTTTTACTGACTACGATACCAGAGAGCTTTCATATCGAGAACTTTCCCCCCATTTAATACAGTAACTCTTCCGAACAAAGGCTGCTTGGATGACTTTGCAGATTGTGTTAAGAGGTGGCTGCTGTTCGAAGTTTTAAACATATTGGTTTAACAAATAACAAAAAATTATACACAGCATCAAACAACAAAAAACATAATTACAAACAAGATGACTCGAATGATTAGTTAACTTACCTACCATTAATTACCATTATTATAGTTCATTATAATAACTTTTTTTAAAAATATCATTGATTTCCATTTTTCCAAAGCCATATAGGGAAGTTAAATTTCGTGTGCTTCGTCCTTTTTTAACTACTCTCAATAACTTTTATTCTATCCTTCAAAGTAAGGAATCTTTTCTTGCCATAATCATTCTATTTCGATTATTTATTTACTAAAACTCTAATTCAGATATTCACTCTTCCAATATCTAGAGCATGAAGAAAAAAATAAATCACTCAACAAATACTGGTCAGGAGGATGTATACATTATTTCTTTTGCGCGAGTACAGGCAATGTCTACGAACTGTTTAAATTGAAAGGGGACTGACGATTCATTAAGAATTACCACTCAAAATTTCTGTAGACCACCCATGAAAGATGCATTCTTATTTACTGTAGTAGAATTGAACTGTCAAAACTATGATTGACTTCTATAAATGTTTATAAATTTCAATGTAATATGACCCCTGCGATTTTTGCTGACCACCCTTGAAAGATGCAGCTTATTTGTAGTAGGCAAAATTGAACTATTATTGATTATTGTACTATTTTTTTTTTACTACACTTGGCATCGAGGGCCAGTTCCGTTACTGCAATCCCAAATGAAATATAACATTCTTTCATTGGGTTCGATTTAACTTTTGGTAACGTGGAAGACGCTCGTTGAAAGTCATTCTTCTGCAATTCCAAAAGTAACACAACACTCTTTCAATGGGTTCGATTTAACTTTTGGTAACGTGGATGAGGCTCGTTAAAAGTCCCTCTTCTGCAATCCCAAAAGAAACACAACACTCTTTTATTGGGTTCGATTTAACTTTTGGTAACATGGAAGACGCTCGTTAAAAGTCATTCTTCTGCAATTCCAAAAGTAACACAACACTCTTTCAATGGGTTCGATTTAACTTTTGGTAACGTGGATGAGGCTCGTTAAAAGTCCCTCTTCTGCAATCCCAAAAGAAACACAACACTCTTTTATTGGGTTCGATTTAACTTTTGGTAACATGGAAGACGCTCGTTAAAAGTCATTCTTCTACGATCTTGTCAGATACTAATCATACTTTCACTGGATGTAATTCAGACCCGTTACAATTATTTGATAGAAAACAAGATTGATGTTATAAACTTCAATTGAATTTAACTTACTAGTGATAAAAGAATTTTTACAGATTTTAGAATTTATTCAATTACTTTCATTTGAAATTTATTCAACAAGCGGATTCACTCATAATCATTGAATCTAATTTTTAAAACTTAATTTTATATTTCGCAATGCCAAAAATTCATTTTTTTTTATTATTATTACTTGTGACCTTAACGGCGATTGATTATAAAAACAAACAAGAGGATAAAGGAAAATCAAATAAAATAACTTCTCCCAATCCAGTAAAATAGAATGTCCGTTATTCGATTCCCAAGACAAAATCGAAAAACACGTTTTGTTGTTTACCAAAGAAAGAAAACGACTAGAAAAGTATTTGGGCTTAGGCAAACGTTTCCAAATATCGATCAGTTGGCAGCTTTTGGACAGATGCGAAAGTTGGACTTAATATAGTTAAGCAACGCTTGTTATTCCAAAACATTTCTTCCTTTGAAAATCGCACAATACGTGTGAAATTGTTGGCTTAACAACTTCATCTGTTGTTTTTATCCTTTCCGGGTGTTTCCTTTGTGTAAAACAGAATAAACAGATTTTACAAATATAGGTAAAAAGGATTCATACAAGAACTGATGTTGTTATGCTAAACTATATTAATATAGATAAAGGCATTTCCTTTTAATTAGATGTATCTATTTAAGTAATACAAAATCAATTTTCAGCTGGGATTGAAATAGTGAAGGAAAACCAATTATTCCAAAACATTTCATCCTTTGAAAATCACACAATACGTGAGAAATTGTTTTTTTTTTCCTTTTCGATGTTTCCTGCGAGTAAAACAGAATAAACATATTTTACAAATATAAATAAAAAGGATTACTGCAAGAAATTACATTGTTATGCTATAAATTATATTAATTGTAATATGGATATATCATTTTAAATAATACAAAATCAATTTTCGGCTGGGATTAAAATATTTAAGATCATTTAAGATCATATTTAAGATTATAGAATATTTAAGAATATTAAGATTATGCTATCAATAATATTCTGTAAAATCTGTTTTCGTTTCTCAGTGTTTCCCGTGTAGAAAAATGATTGATTGCAGGAATATTTCGATGTGAAAAACATAACTTAAGTTTCTTTTAAATATTTTTTTTTAATTTCATGGTAAACATATCCCTAATATTTTGAAAGAGTGATTGTTTCTAATATCGATGTATCAACCAATAGGATACAAAATACATTGGTAGATGATTGACTTTAAATAATTAAGAAATTAAGCTTTGGTATTTCTCGAAAAGAATTAGAGAGCTATCTATTTATTAATTCAAAAAAAAAAGAAACATGTAAGTACATGCAGTTAAAAATGCACACACAAATTGTTTCTTTTTTTGGTTTATAAATTATCCTAGTCAATAATAAGAGTATCTTCAAATTACAAAATAATTATCATACAAATGCGTGTGAAATATTGGCTCAACAATTACATTCAACGGTTTCGTTACTTTTACCCAATTTTAATTTCTCGGATATTCCTGTGCAGAAAATAGGATAAAAAGATTTATTTTACAAATGCTGATAAAAAGCTTACACAAAGAAGGATTAGATCTACTAAATATCATATCCACTTTCCTAATTGTCGAAAGGCTATCTAACTTTCAATTACAGCTTTTAAAGTAATATGAAGGTATTGCAAAGCTATTTACCTCTACAAAGTACAACTTTCACAGCGCCACCTAGTGACAACTGAGGAGCATTTCAATCTCGACATCATTTTTGACAATGATGCTAAGGATACAACGCTTAAAAAGTGTAATTTTCTTAGTGGTGTAACGTATCATAAGCTATATCAAGAACTATTCAGTTTTTCTTTTAAATAAAAACTTTTATCAATAAACACAAACATTAAGAAATATGCAATACCCGTAACGGGATAGTGAAAACATCATAAACAACTGGAAAACCCGTAACGGGATATAAGGAAACTCAAATTCCACAATAAAACTAATCTAAAAAGAATCAACAACTCTGTCGTTCTAAATATTGACTTCTAATTTAATCGTCTGCTTTTATTTTAAGTTTATCTCTTTATGCGTTTACTTTATTTTAATTATGATTTTGCAAACCCATTATTTCTTTAATATTTTTAGACTTTACAATCGTCTGCTTTTATAAATTCTTTAATATTTTTAAACTTTACAACTCCTCTCCCCTTGGAAGAACTTTTCCATAGAAAACAGGGGAAAAGTTTATTATGAACTTTTTTGTGTCCTCTAAAACTTTAGGTTGAAACCAATGCATTATGTTATAATCAAAACATTTCACTTTTAAATTTAAATTTTCTAATTGTCAAATTAAATGCAAGATACAATTTTTACATTAGAAGTGATGTACAATAATTAACTTTAAAACTTAAAATTTCTAAATTATTTTTAGACTCTTGCAGTAAACATTAATAGACAATTCACTTGTAACTCAATTTTGATATCAAAGTAAAATATTCGAAATAAAATTAGAATGTAAATAAATATTATAATTTAACTTCACACAAAATAAATACAAATTAACATAACTATTTACATATATACAACAATATCTAAAAACTGAAGCTAACCAGATTTTTTTTCAAAGTGCTTATTTTTTTTTTTATCTTGGTATAACTATTTATTTTTTTTAATCCAAACAATATACTTAAGATTTTTAAGCTTCACATAATTAGATTCTACTCAATCTTGTTAATATTTATATGCATAAAAAAATAACATATTTAAGAACACTAGCACTTTTCTCTACAAACAAATTCGCTTAACACCTATGTTTCATTTTCAATATAGTCATTTTTAAACACTTTCTTAAATTAAATTTAACTGGTTCAATTTCAAAAACATCAATGCATTTTTATTTTATATTTTCACCTTAATTAGAGCTTTAATTCAAACTTTAATAGCAACTACTTTCTTTACGAGTTAGTTTTTTAAAATAAATAAATCATACATATGAATAAGGAAATAAGACTAATCTGTATCAATATCAATAAGAAAAACAAACATTATTTACATATTCCTCCCCCTCAATTAACTTTTGTCTAATTCAAATCAAGAACTTAAAGATACTCTACTGAGACAATCTGCATTCTTGTTCTTAGTACCAGCTCTATGCACAATTTTAAAATTAAACGGTTGTAATGCTAAAGCCCAACGCATAAGTCTGGCATTTGAACTAGCATTTGTTTTAAGCCAGGTTAGCGGGTGATGATCAGTCTGGATAGTAAACTTTTGCCCATCTAAATAGTGTCGTAATTTTTTGATGGCAAAAATTATACTGGCGCATTCTTTTTCCGTAGTACAATATTTTTTTTCGGACTCATTAAACTTTTTACTCAGATATATTATGGGGTGTTCATGGCCTTCATTATCTAGTTGTGTTAATACCATACCCATACCAATTTCCGAAGCATCTGTTTGCAAGATAAATTCCTTTTCATAGTTGGGAGAGAAGAGTATAGGTTGGCTCGTTAATTTTTGTTTTAGTTTCTTAAAGGCTTCTTCGCATTCGATCGTCCAGGTAATTTCTCCCTTTTTTGTTTTGCCTTTTAAAGAGTCTGTTAATGGTGCAACCAGAACAGAGAACATTGGTATATATCGACTGTAATAGCCCGCTAGTCCCAAAAATGCTCTGATCTCAGTTTTGGTCTTAGGTACAGGAAATTCGGCAACTGCTCGTGTTTTTATATCAGAGGGTTTTCTATAGCCTTGTCTGACAATGTGTCCTAGATAAAGAACATGATCTTGCGCAAAACGGCATTTTGAAGGCTTCATTGTAAGTTCTGCTTCTTTGATACGCTGCAATACACAATTAAGATGTTCTAAATGAAGATCCCAGGTATCTGAGAAAATTGCTATATCATCAAGGTATGGCACTGCAAATTCTTCTAAACCCTTTAGTAGTCGTGCCATTAATTTTCTAAAAAAATAGGGGGCATTCTTCAACCCAAATGGAAGTCGTAATGGCCTATAAGTTCCGAAACTGGTAACAAAAGTAGCTAATCTTTGAGCGTTTGGACTAAGCTTAATTTCCCAATATCCCTTGGCGAAATCTAAAAGACTGATAAATTTTGCCTTGGCTACCTCTTCAACTCGGTCTTCTATGTTCGGAAGTGGGAAATATTGTGTTACCGTTATTTCGTTGAGACGACGGTAATCAATGCAGGGCCTTGGATCTTTATTTGGTGCTTCTACTAGGATCATAGGAGAAGTATAATCACTCTCACCTAAATCAATAATTTTTAAGTCCAACATTTTCTGTACTTCAGTTTTTAAAATTTCTGTTAGTCTGGGTGAAGTTCGGTAAGGCTTGGAAATAATTGGCTTATTTGTACTAAGTTGAATGTCATGCTCAATTAAGTTAGTTTTTCCTGGGTTATTTGAAAAACTTTTCGAATATCTTCTTAAAATATTCCTCAATTGGTTGATTTCATGTCCGTTAAGGCGATTATCTAGGTGACTGTCTTTAATCATTTCAGATACATCAAATTCATCTGGTGAAATATACACTTGTGGAAAGTCAATATCTTGTTCTAAAGATGAAGAATCGTTTTCTGCACAGGATAGAATAATTATTGCAGGCCGTGTATAATATGGTTTAAGCATATTTACGTGATAAATCTGTGAACTCTCTCTTTTTCCTGGAATATTCACTAAATAATTAGTTTCAGACATTTTGCTTTCTATCTTTCCCGGGCCAATCCATTGAGCAGACAATTTATTAGCTCTAGATGTAGCCAAAACAAGAACCAAATTTCCGACACTAAACTCTCTCCTAATACTATTTTTATCGTAATACGATTTCCTTTTTAACGCTGCATCTTCCATCTTGTTAACTGCAATTTCTTGGCATCTTTTTAAACGGTTTATTAGGTGAAAAACGTATTCCGTCGCAGGAGATTCGTCTATTTCTCTTTTGGTCCACTGTTCATACAACAAAGTTTCAGGAGTACGCAAATTTTTTCCGTGTACTAACTCTGCTGGCGAAAATCCTGTACTTTCATGTGTTATAGTTCTCAAAGCCAAAAGGGCAAATGGTAAAAACTTCTCCCAGTCAGAACTAGACTCCAAACAAAGTACCCGCAAAATCCGCTTGATAGTTCTATGAAATCTTTCTACGGGATTCGACTGTGGGTGATGAACGGAACTATGCCGAACCTTTATGCCAAATCGATCAAAAAACTCAGTTGTTAGCATGCTCATAAAAGAAGTTCCTTGATCGCATTGGACTTCTCGTGGGAAACCAGTTCTACAAAAAATATTAAGTAGGGCATCAGTCACCGACACAGATCCTATATCATTCACTGGGATTGCTTCTGGATATTTTGACGACATACAAATGGCTGTAATCAAGTATCTTTTTCCACTTGGCGTGGTGGGAAGAGGACCAACTGCATCAACGTTTAGTTTTGAGAATATTTCCTGTATGACCGGTACAATTTTTAAAGGAGCCTTTTTTTTATCATTTGGTTTCCCCGCTTTTTGACAACTATCGCAGGTTCGTACGAATTCTTCCATCTCTTTATAGCATTTTGGCCAAAAATAATATCGCGCCAATCTATCTTTGGATTTGGTTACACCAAGGTGTCCGGAAGTACTTTCATGACATAACTTTAAAATTCGGCTTCTAAATTTCTCAGGTATAACTAAAAGTTTTTTTTCTTCTCCTAATCGTCCTTCTTGGCATTTAAAAAGAAGTTTTCTTTCAACCAGATAGCGATGCTTACTGTTCTGATTCTGAATAACTTCTTCCACAGTTTTAAAAACTGATTTTAATTCGGCACTTTCCTGTTGAGCTTTAACGAATTCATCGTGATCTACCTGTATTAAAGAAAGTTCATCAGAGTTGGCATTTAGAGTTGGTAATATCTCTTCCATTTCTGAACTGACGGCATCCGTTTCTAAAACTGGTTCGTCATCTTTTTCATCTAAAATAATTTCTTGATTTTTATTATCTTGTTCGGAAGAGTTTTCGGTATCGTTCGAATTTTGTTGCTCATATTCTTCATTTTCTGCTTTTAAACGAGCTTGCGATCTGGTACTAACTGCGTTTAACTCTGAAATTTGCATTGGCGTCATTTGCAGATTTGGCAATCTAGCCGCTGTTCTATTCCCAAGGAGATATCGACCTTTATCCAACTCACTTCTAACCACAGCCGCTTTGGTTACAATGTTGCCAAACTGACCAGATAACGAAACTTTTGCTAATGGTAAACAAGTTGGGCCTTCATCTAATGGTTGTTGTACCCACACAGTTTCGCCAGTAAACATATCTGGAGTCACATATTTTCTGCATATGATATCAATAGTTGCACCTGAATCTCGAAGAACTGGCATCCTAATTCCATTTACTTTCGCCATAAGAGTGTACGGAGTTAGTAATTTGTCTTCTTCGTGTCCTGCTCCGATTCGATTAACTTGAGCGGGTGGCTTTTGGCACTTAAGCTTCGGGCACTGAGGTCGTAAGTGATTAGTAGATCCACATTCGTAACATTTTAAAGGTGTACGTCTATCAAATTGATCATAAATTGCTTGCTTGTACTCATATTTTCTTTTATTTTCTTCATTTCGGCTATTCTTTGAAGTAGCTCCCTGTGAATTTTTCCGTGTGGCATTTTCTTCTCGCCAATTGAATCTCCGATTTTCAGAATTTACCTGCAAGTCAATTCGTTTGCGACTTCCACGTACATTCTCGTACTCGTCAAGTATTTCTGCCAGCTTTGTAGATGAAGTTATTTTTGACCAAGTGTCTATAAAATGATCACGCACTTCATTGGGAACTCTTCGTTTAGTTTGATCAGTAACCATTAGATCCAGCAAGGTTTCAAAATCTTTTACTTCCATTCCTTGAACCCATTCGTTTAAATAGTTCCTTAATTCAAAAACGAAATCTTTCCAACTATTATCGAACTTCTTTTGGTGCTGAATAAATTTGATCCTAAATTTTTCTGGACTTAGCTTAAACCTCTTCATTAAAATTTCCTTAACATGATCATAGTTGTACGTTTGTTCTTCAGATTCTCTTGCTATTAATTTTGTTATGTCAGGTGAAAGAAAAGATAATAAATGAGTAACCCACTCTTCTTTTGGTATTTCTGCTCGTTTTGCTTGACGCTCAAAAATTACTAAATAAAGACTGATTTCATCTTCCTTAGGATCAAAATTCTGCATTAACTTATGAATATCTAACTTATTCCGCAGAGTAGTGCCAATATTTTGATTTGAAGGGCCACTTAATTGGGCACTAAGCCTTAATTTCTCGAGTTCAAATTGGCGTTCTTCTTGTTTTTGCTGGCGTAGTTTTTCTTCCTCTTCTTCTTGGCGTTTTCTTTCTTCTTTTTCTTCTTGGCGTTTTCTTTCTTCTTTTTCTTCTTGGCGTTTTCTTTCTTCTTTTTCTTCTTTTTCGATACGATTTTCTTTAATTGCTTCTAATATTTCTTTAACTAGATTCACTTCGTAATTTTCAGATTTTTTTATAAGATTTATCAACTCACATACTGTAACATTTTCAATAATAGTTTCACCCAATTCCTTGCATAATTCTACCAAATCACACTTTTTTGCTCGTCCCAAGAAAGCCATAAGGAATAATATTTGGAACACAATTCCTTTTAATCAAATGGTAAATCGATCCCGACGCTGCCACCAATTAAATATAGCTGTAACGTATCATAAGCTATATCAAGAACTGTTCAGTTTTTCTTTTAAATAAAAACTTTTATTAACAAACACAAACAGTAACAAATATACAGTACCCGTAACGGGATAGTGACAAGATCATAAACAACTAGAAAACCCGTAACGGGATATAAGGAAACTCAAATTTCACAATAAAACTAATCTGAAAAGAATCAACAACTCTGTCGTTCTAAATATTGACTTCTAATTTAATCGTCTGCTTTTATTTTAAGTTTATCTCTTTATGCGTTTACTTTATTTTAATTATGATTTTGCAAACCCATTATTTCTTTAATATTTTTAGACTTTACAATCGTCTGCTTTTATAAATTCTTTAATATTTTTAAACTTTACAGTGGTGTTGCATAGTAAAATGACAAAAGAATCTTAAAAAATAGTTATCAATAGATATTTTATTTTCAATGTTGTAACTTCGCTTAAGCTTCGAATAGTAATGTATATCGGGGTTACTACTATTTTTTTTTCCTTTCTAAGATCGTTTCTAGTAGTAACTCTGTTAATCCAGAAAAAAATCGATCGAGATTTTGCCAATCGATAAAAAAATAATGCGCGCTTCTAGCATTCTGCTATTAATATTAATGTACAAAAATCGCCGTTGTACTTAAATAGTTAAAATATGTTCAATTAGTCTAAACGCCTGAGAGTGAAGAAACTCCTTCATCTTGCTCCATTTCCTTAAATAAACGATATTTGTGTTAAATAAAAATATCTTAATAGCAAAAGTCCTGCCTTTTTCTGAAGTGGAAAAGTCCACGCCTAATCATGTGCTGACTTTTCCAGTTCTGAAACGGCCAATATATTACATTAGACAGCAATTCGAACTATTAAGACATGATCAGCAAAAGTCCAATTCGATCTAACGTCCAGCCTATAGCATGGGTAGGGCGAACCGATGATAGGCGAAACGATAATAGGCGAATACTCTAACTACTATACCGACTGGGCGAAATGAAAATTCATGTGAAATATGCATTGGAAAACTGAAAATCTGATTGGTGAAATTAGGGTTGACTAGTTTGACTAGTGAAGAGGAAGTAATCCCTAACTTTCTGAAAATAATGAACCAAATATTATAATTTGCATAATTTTTTTTGTGTACTATATGTTTCCTCGTCACAAAATTATTTAAAAAATTAAAAAAAAAATAGATAAAAGCCTGCGACATTACGGGAAAAGTATCAGTTGGATTATTTGGAGAGTCAACAGTCGTACGATTATTAACATTTAAAAAAAAATGAAGCAATTCAGAGCGTGCTCAACTTTTCCGCGTTACAGAACACGCCTAATGAATTACTTGGATACTTGCAATTATACATCAGAAGTAAATCCTCGCATTTGTTGATTTATCCTCGCATTTGTTGATTTAAAAGCCAATTAAAATCAATACATATGCGTAATGTTGCTTACAGGTGCACAATTAAATTTTATTTAAATCACATGGTTAGAAAATCACTTCATTTCTTCTCGAGTTGCAAGTACTTATTTAAGACAATTTATTTTAAAGATCAGTCGGGTTCTGTGATTCGGAGCCTGAGTAGAGTGGTCCATGTTTAATTCAACCTTTGAAATGTAATTTTGTTTTCGATAACAGACACTTAACTGTCGTTCTTTGCCTCAGAAGTTGCTCTTCAGCGTTACCAGATGGGCCCCTGTGAACCTAAGTTACGGAGGCGAGCAACATAACCCACGCCACAATGCCATAGATACCCGTTCATAGGGTGGACCACATTCACACATCACAACAGAGGACAACACACAGAGAGAAGTATCCATGCCCCAAGAAAGATTCGAACCCGCAACTATTATCCAGTCAGGTACGCTAACCGCTCAGCCACCTGGCCGGCTAAAATGTAAACATGTAAATAATCATTTGACTGTTGACTTTTCGAACAATCCAATTCTTAGTTTCGAAGCGATATCCTAATTCTTTATTTAATAATAATTTATTTATCGAAATTTGTAAGGAAAACAGACTATAAGCGAACATATTAAAATCTTAATGAATATTAGTATTCATTTCCTCATTTTCAGAAATTTATTCTAACAGGACCTTGGTCAAAAGGATAACCTAAATTGCATCAAACAGATATTCAACTTCCCAATGTAAGTTTCATTGAAATTTTGATTTCAAAGGAATCGTTCCAATCAATATACAATCGGTGGAGCGCTAGAATATACTTTCCAGAACAAATTAAAGTTTGCTATAAAACGACTTAAATTAATGCTAAATCTTTTGTTTACAAAAGGGGAAAGGGAAGGAATAAATATCGCCACTCTCTAGTCTAAGATTAAAATCCGATTGAACTTTTTAAACTTTTTAAGTACGGAAATTGTTCGAACCGCTTTGACAATTTGGAACAAATTCCACTGCTCCGTGTTTCAGAACTCGTTCAATATTTTCAAATGTTTTGTTTCTATTGAAATAAACCATTTTACTGGTATCTTTATAACTTTTATTTGTCTATTGCTGCATTATTTATTAGTTTATTTTTATATCCGTTACTTGCGTGAAGCTAAAAATTAAATTATACTTTTTAAAATCTATGTCTTTTTAAAGTTATATTTTATAATTTAATGCATTGACAAAATTTTTTACTTCATCTTGAAACGTTTTGTTGTGAGTTAACAAAAAAATTTCAGTGAAAAAACAAAAAACACCCATTTCTTTAGACATTTACAAAGCTGTAATTCGTGTATAGAATATAAAAGCAATCTCTCATGAAACTTATATTTAATTTATAAATTTGTTCTCTTTTGAGAACTTCCTTTAGAGTTTATTGCTTTGAAAGCGGGCTCCTCTTCCCTTGGGCTTACATAGACCGAGAAGAGTCTATTTTTAAATCAGTATTTATTTACATCAAACATTGTGTCAATAGTATTTTAAGTAACAAGGAGCAATTAAATTACCACAAATAACTTGGTGCGCAAACATTAGACCATTGATTTTTCGGGCGTAGTCAAAATTTGAAAGGTGAAATTTACTTATAGGACATATCAAGATGTTTCACACAGGATTTTTTACTTATTTTAATTTTATTTTCATTTATTGAAAACAGTAGCAGACGGAGAACGCTGATATACCGAATTCCTATTTTTAGATGTGTTTATTAAAGCTTTTCAAGTAGTAATTAGATTGTAGTAACTTTTTCATTGTAGTAATTAGATACCAACGAATTCCATGCGGAATTGATTTAATTTCAAAGTAATTGATTAAGTAGCCGTGACTACAACTAGTATCTTGTACCAATCTACATAGGACAACAACCGAAATATCCCTAAAGCGTTTCTGGAAAACTAGTGAAACCATTAATTCACGTTTCTGATATATATCTCAAACAGATTGCGAGAATATGTTTAAAATATTTTCAAGTGTTTTTAATAAATATTATAGATTATATCAACGCAGGATATCTTTTAATATTAGCGAGAATAATAAAGTTAGATGAATGAAATTCATGATATTTGTCGCGATTATCTAAGTACTCAACGGAATCTAAAACTAAACTGATTTGGTAGTAATACGATTCTTTCACTATTTCTATTTAAAGGATTCAAACCAATGCTTATTGGTGATTAGTCATTGCATTAAATGAGGTATGAAGCAGTAAATAATATTTAGAGAGCTCACCTTTCAATGAGAAGAGCCAGGTTCGTGTCGCAGCGATGGCTGTTGATACGAATTTTGTTCCTTGCTCACATCGACCACAGTGCTGTATTCCCAGTAGTAGACGAATCATAGGTTAGAATCCACAAGTCGTTGGGCTAACCATGGAAGATTTTCGTCATTTTTCTTTCGAAATAATGAAAATGTGGATTAATTCCATCAAAAATTACTCCCCGATGGCTAGTTTAATCCAATTCTCAGTCCAAAAGTTTCCTTGTACTCTGCGTTGGATGTTGAAAATTAAAAGGCTATGGAGGTGAGCATTGATATTCGTAAACCCGAAACTGGGTCGGGTTTTCAACAACAGTTATAAAAAAATACTTATTAGAATATATTCCAACTTCTAAAATTAAGATAATTTAGGAAAATAGAAATACACGTTCAAATGTGCACAAATAGCTAGTTCATAACAGAGAAGTATGCCAGTCTTTGTACCCAGGTTTATTCGGCCATGGGTTGCTATACAATTTTAAATCTTGATGATGTCCTTTACTTTTCCTTAAGTTTGAAACTACTCTATAGAATCTTCTTTAAACAGCAATAATATGAATTTGCAGGATTATATATGAATTTAAGGTTCATAAATGTGCAGCATTTTATATGAATTTAAAACATAAGAATTTGAAGCATTTTGTTTGATATGAATGCATTACAGTCCAACATAATTAAATCTGACATAACAAAAAATTTCTCTGCTTTCAAAACAATGTTATCAAATCTATGTCAAGTTCTACTTTTTATTCAGATGTTTAGAATCGTCGACGTTATTCAAATAAACAATTATTTTCTGTTATTTCTGGAGAACTGTTAGTTATTTTATTCTTTTCTTTCCCCGTCTTTCTTTTGTTCTACTCTTTTGTTTTATAATCTTTGCGCAATCTTATCTTCCTATTTCTGCAGCCTGCGCGTTATTTCTTTTTTAGACATGACAATTTTATCTAGCTTCCTAAGCCATTTTAAACGAAGGCATTTGTGAATATTACATTTTATTGATTTTGTTAATAAAAATGAAAGTAATATAATTTACGTTAAATGCTGTTCTAAAAATAAAAATAAAATTCTTTAATATTAGAAGAGATAAAAACGTTGTTATTTATTGTTATATATATCACAGAAGAACAAAAAACATTAAAAGTAGAATCAAATGTACGTATTATTAACAATATCGTCATCCATTGTTTGTTAAGATGTAAGACCTTTCTTATTTTCCGATACTTTAAAAATAAAAATTATAACAATATTTTCTAGCTTATTGTTAACTAAGCAACATTTCTGAAATGCAACAGATACATTTATATATCAAGAATTATACTTTCCCTATCGATATCAAGACACAAATTGCTCATATCGATCACAAGAGTAAGATTGCTTGTAACTTATCGATAAATATCGAACAATATTAAATAATATTTGAAAATAAAGAAAAACCTTTTTTCTTCATGGTTGATATTGAAAAAAAAGAACATATCTCACATGTTTCGGCACAATGCTCTTCGTCTGGATGAGTCCCGCAGTGGACTGATTTTAAAGACACGGTTCCCAGTTGAACATCCAAGTCAAGCATCACTGGCTGCAGTCCGTAAGCGGGTGGGTGACCATTTGAACCTGCCTACATGGACACCGAGGTTTCGCAGTTTCGGCCCTCGTTAAACTGTTCTACTGTAAAGTACTAGACTTCACGAGCAGGTCACTAGGGTGCCAAAGCTGAACACCCATACCCTTTGCAGTGGATCAAAATTGCGATGGCATGTCTTCGGATCATCCTCAGGCATGTTTCCCAGACTGTCGCCAATTGCCCATTTTGCAGCTCTACTGTGACGTAAAATAAAATACCCACCTACCTATCGTCTGGGTGACGCAACGTAGACGATGGAGATAAAAGAAAGTTAAAAATAAGAAAAGACTCAATTACCAATGAGAAAATGGAAGGGGAATTTAAGAGAGAAAACAAGTGAAATTGTAACTTAACATGTTTACAATTAAAATTTCTATAAATTAAAAAAAAATGAAACAAATATTTTTATTATTGCATTTGAGACTATTCTTTTTTAAATATGTACCGCTGATGCCTAATTATTTGCAGTAGTAGCTGGTATTGTGGTAATGGGTAACTAATATACTAACATAGGTACTGTGGTAATAGTTATAGTACCGAAGTTTACATTAATCAAGAATTTCATAAGATGCACAGTGCGTGAAAAACAAAAACAAAAACGGACCACCCTAAATATCTTTTGATCTAAAGATGGTATCTTCATGTTTTAGGATTCTATCTTAATAATTTGAGAGGGTGACCTCAAATACGCTGTAAATATAAATTTTTTCGACGGATTTAGATGTCTGACCTCTACAATGTAGAGGGTAGCTGAAATCAAGGAAATATGGTCCCCATTGTTTGATCAGGAGAGCAGTCCAAAGTTTGGAACTTTTAATGTTAATCTTACTCTTTGTGTATTTCGCCATATCTCGAGAACATTTTAAGCGAATTGGAAAAGTTTTGCACGCAATTATAAAATTCATTTACCCAAAGATAATTCCACGAACAATATAACTTTCAGTAAATATTTATTAATTTTTTATTATTTTATTTTGTAACGATCGAAAGAATTTTGAATTGAAAGACATATGATTTCTTATATCATTTTAATGAATGCAATTTTACATGGCAAAATTTGAGCAAAACAGGTTGAATAGTTCCTAAGAAATCAAATTTTAAAAATACGGCTTTTTTAAAATTCGACTATCTGACCGATTTCGCTCAAATTTTGTATTTCGCCAAGTAAAATTACATCCCTTAAAATAATATTACTCAAACTGTTATTCAATAAAAAAAAAAAATTACTGTTAGTTATATTTGAATTGAAATATTTCTGGATAAACAAATTTTATAATTGTGTGCCAACATTTTTCAATTCTCATGGAAACAGGTTGAATAGTTCCTAAGAAATCAAATTTTAAAAATACGGCTTTTTTAAAATTCGACTATCTGACCGATTTCGCTCAAATTTTGTATTTCGCCAAGTAAAATTACATCCCTTAAAATAATATTACTCAAACTGTTATTCAATAAAAAAAAAAAATTACTGTTAGTTATATTTGAATTGAAATATTTCTGGATAAACAAATTTTATAATTGTGTGCCAACATTTTTCAATTCTCATAGAAACTTCTTGAGATAATGTGATATTCGCAAAAAAAGAAATTAATATTAAGGGGTCCAAACTTTGGATCGCTCTCCTGTATTGGGACCATATTTCCCAGATTGCGGCTACCCCCTATATTTTGGGGATCAGAAATCCGAATCCGTTGAAAAAATGGCGGTTTTATTTAGAGAAAGGGAGTTTTTATGTCTGATTTCGTAATTTAAAATATTGTCTGTACTAATTAATTAGCTTATTTGAGGCAACATTCTCAAACCTTTAAGATTGAACGTTAGATCATTAGATCAAAAGTTATTCAGGGTGGTCCGTTTTTTATTTTGCGCACTGTACATACTTAAATTAAAAGCGACTACCTGCATTTTTACAATGCTAGACTATAATACAATAGTTCCCAATCAGCAAGCAAAGAGTGCTGGGATTGTGAAGCAATCCAAAATAAACTGTAAAAGCAGTTTCAAGGGCTGGCGGGCACAGCAAGGGGAGAAGGTCGAGTCCCTTAGTATTACAAAAAACACAAAACACTAATTCGTATATGGAGATGTGTATGTTTGTGTATGTAATTTAGTTTATATTCCTGATAAATCTTTAAATTGATTCAAAACTTACAAATATGTAAATCTGTTTGTAAAAACTCTAATAAAATTTAAATCAATATTTTTGTTGATATTTTTGTTTTCATTTTATTTTTGATTCTCGTACTGTCAAAAAAAAATACAAATTACAAACTATCTCAAATAAAACTCAAAGGACTTCTAATCAAATGATTAAGAAAACTCAACTATTACGTTTAATGAAAGGGAAGATTTATTAACTCAACAATATCGCCATTCCAAAGAAAGATCTTACACTCACTCGAAAACTATTTCCTAAGCTATTACCGAGGTAACCACAAACATCTACTCGTTGCCATCTACTAACAGACATGTAAGAAGTAAATTAATTTACAAAAAATACGGTGCGCATATGCACTTACACATACATTATGTGAGAGAAATGTTGGTTAGTAGAGGCCATACTACAAATCGACAAACTATTATTGACGCCAGTGATGCTTAGTTAAAAATGGTAAAAATGATTACAGTTTTTGTGATAGATATCTACTATAGTAATATTGGTACTGTACCAAATCAAATTGTGCTAAAAAGACAGTTTTTATAAAAGATCATTTATTTGAAACATCAGCATCAACGAAACGAAAATAAATTACAGTAACTGGTTACTATACACCTTAAAATATAAAAAAGCTAATTTTAAAAAAAATTTCCAACTAACTCTACGATGTTCCAAAAAATTCATCTCGTTATTTTAATTTTTTTGGATCTCGTTTTTGATCTAGTTATACTGTTTTTCTATTACTCATTGTGTTAGCTGGATATTTTAAGAACTCGATAGCTTACTGTTTTTATATTCATAACTTGTGCTAGCTGAATATTTTTAGGACTCTATATTACCAGTTTTATGACCTATTGGAAACGAAATTGTGCTGATATGTATAAGAATTAAAAATTTCATTATTTTAAATAACTTCATTAAAAAAAATATAAGCATATATAGGAAGCTAAACTAAATTACAGAAGTATCTAATGAGCGAGCGAAACGAGGTACCCGAAAGGAACTGCGAAAGCAATTCAGGGGGTTGGCAAGAGCAGCAAGCAGGGCGTGGACACCTTAGTTTTATTTAATAATGACCTTTGACCTTCATAAGGCATTTTGAGGATGCACCGAATAAGTAATAAATAAAATTTTGTTGCATTGATTGAAATCGTTAACTTCACATTTCAATTGCTTTAACTCTCTGTTTATGGTTTTATTTTACTTCAAAAGCTTCTGCATTTCCACTTATTTAATTGCCATTCTGTCATTACCGTTTAATGATTTATTCGTCCGTAAAATGTCTTTATAGCAATAAGCGTTCTGAAAATGGAAATGAGTTTTATTTTCAATGGAGTAATGGGATCTTAGATTGAATTATTTAATCTCAAGGGAAGCCGTTAACTTTTTTTAAACGTGAAAATAAAAAATAAGGCCAGATTTTTTTTCAAAGACTGAAAAAAAATTTAATCAATGAAATGGTATTGATAATTTTTCTAAAGAAATGCATTAAAAATATATAAATTATAGGTACTTTTAGATCGTTTTTCGGTTGTATTTTAAAAGCAAATGTAAAATGAAACTATTTTAATTTAATATTTTCGCAAGTCATAATTATGTAAAAATATTAGTAAATTATTTTTTGCAGTTCTGCGAAAACTAAGAATAATTCTCGTTTTTTTTACTACTATTCCTTCAACTAAATAATTTCTTAATTAGCCGCATATTAAAAAATATTGTTTAGTTTTCAATATTTGATGAAAATATTTCTGCAACAGTTTAACCTTATTCTGAAGATCGATGCGTTAGAGAAAACTCTTAATTAAAGGTGTTCTTAGTGTTGTATCTACCACTATAAATGTTAAATATCAATTACATAGTATATAAGACATGTTAACTCGATTCTATGCTGAGGTACCTTTTGATAGATGAAGGTTGACATAGTCTATAATTAAAGCCCCACATTGGTGATCTTCGGACGTGATGTAAACAAGCATACCTTGACAGAACTTCGATTTGAACACGTCTACTTCCAATGAAGGTCAATATTGAACAGTTGACTTGCTACTTGTGACTGTGATGTTATCCACTTCCTCGCGCTGTTGCTACTCAGTCTCGATCACACACAACGTTGGCCTGCCGACACTCGACAGCTAATGGCAACACATGAGCAACCACGACCGTGAACTTAATACAGCTCTCAGGATCAGCAAAAGTACGGTGATTTTAATACAACTCTCCCGGCTGCGCACAAAACAGCAATGAATCAACTAGTGGTAACCGTTCATCGAATTCTATCACAGGTATAATTCTGGTGGGGGAGTACTGTAGTTTATCTACCACTACAAAAATATAATTTCAATTCACTAGTATATGAGACAAGTTAACTCGATTCTGTGGTGGGGTACCTTTTCGTAGATGAAGGTTGACATTATCGATAACTACTAGTCCCATAGATATAAATTTTATCAAAACAGTTAAACCTGATTTAGAAAACTGATGCGTTAGAGAGTATTCTTTATCAGATTCATACATAGATAAGTGTGCAGCTCAATATTTGATATAAATATTAGTGAAACAGTTAAGAATAGTTCAGAAAATCGATGAGTTAGAGCAGTGTTTCCCAAACTTATGACTTTTGCTTACCCTTTCTAAATTTTTCGTAACGCTGTGTACCACTAATAAAAAAATTAAAATATTTTTTGCTACAAAAAAGTTGCAATAAAGTTAAAAATCACAACTGGCTGTTGATACCACTAATTATTAACTGTTAACTCTGCAAAAAATAGCAAATAGAAAAATACGTAATCATAAATTTTCATGGCTAGTTTTATTGTTAAATAAAATTTTTTGAAATTTTCGTTTGTTGCAAGATATTTCGCATAAGAACGCGTACCCCCGCTAAACTGTTCCCGTACCCCTGGGGGTACGCGTACCACACTTTGGGAAACACTGAGTTAGAGAATACTCTGAATTAGATTCATATATAGATATGTTTGTTGCTCAATATTTATTCTAAATATTATTGAAGCAGTTAAACCTAATTTGAAAAATGGAAGGTGAATGTGATATGTTTATTTAAACAAGTGTTCTTTTATCTTCTTGAAGGCTAAGAAGTTGAAAAGGAAAAAAAAAACTGCATATCCACTAAGTGGATTGGTTGTTTGGTTGCCGGAAATTTGTGAACGGTGAACTAAATTAAGCAGAAAAATGTAAGTCGCATAACTAGTCATGATCGCGTAGCTTACCACGTTAGAGAAATTATTTAAAATTACTTTATAAATATTTTCATAAATTAAAAATCGTCATTTTTGCATGAATTGCTTATTTTTAATGAAAAAGTTATAATAATTTGAGTTTTTCAACAGCCATAGATATTTTTTTGTATTAAAAGTAATAAAAATACTTTTATTCAGTTTTAGAACTACCTTTAGATGTAACGTAACGGTACAACAATCAACGCTATTTAAAATAATTTATTACCGAATTCTCGTCAATTAAAGCGATAAATACCGGTGAAACATTTACTCAGCGAATGTAAAGATCACGCTGCCTCTGAATTGCTTTTGGTGCCAGATAAAATTTAATGCCAGTTTGACTGAAATTGAGGTTGCTAAAAATTTTATTTTGTGTATGTAAGTCTAACTATATTTACGTGTAATTAAATATTTCAATCCAAATTATAATCGTTGAAAAACATAAAAAAAGCTCCATCAAATCAAGAAGATGCTACGTACGAAATCTTCTCTTATAAGAAAGTTACTGTAAAATAAATCTACCCCCAAAAGTTCATGAGTTATGTCTTCACAAATATATTAAAAACATAAAGATTGGGCCAAGAAAAATGAGGAAAATATGAACTTCAAAGCTCATTTACTTAAATTCGCTAAAATGTCACTTACCTGCTTCTTCCACTAAGGTCATTAAATAACAAGAAATTTTACACGTTGATGAGACTTATAACAATTCAAATAAGGAGCGGTTTTAATTTTTCTTGTTCTTCTTGTATTAATATCTAACATTTATATTTGGCAACAGGTAATTTCTCTCTCTCTCTTTTTGTTACTTTTTATAAACATTAATGCCAGTTCAAACTTATAAAGTAAAGATCTCGTGAGGTAAAAATGAAAATTTTCTTTAACAATGTATAAATCGTCAATATTTAAAGAGAAATAAATGAGAAAAAGCTTCGAAAACAATTTATTATATATGAAGTAACTTAATAAAATTAAAATTTCGTAAAAATTACCTGAATTAGAATTTCGTAAAATAATAGCGTTAAGTTCACAAAAATACCCTTTCAGCATGTTAAATTTCAACTCTCTCGTTGCATTTCACTGGGCTATAGATTAATCTTCTATATTATTAGGTGCAAGTTAAAAAACTTGTGAGGATGAGCCTAGTGGTTTTTAACCACAACACCTGGAAATAGAGTGGAGTGGAACTACATGCCATTAATATGAGAGCTGTGCGATGCTAGATTTGATTGATTATAAAACATTTTTTTTGACGACAGTTGTATTTTGAAGCTTATTATAAACTAAACAGGTAAGTAGTGACTTCTTTTACGAATTCACACAATACAATGCAATACAAATTGTATTGTGTAGAATTATGCAATACAAATGATATGGACAAATTCAACCTTCGTCTCTCATCTTCGATATCATCACTGGTTGAGGTCAGTAAGCGGGGTGACCACTTTGATCAGCCTATGTAGGGACCGAGGGTGCGTTAAAAAAAATCAAATTGCATTCTTTTTACAAAATATTCTTCACTGGCTTAAACTTAACTCAAATAAAAAAAAATCACATAGAAAATGCAAACAAAGAGTTTAAAAATAAATCCCCGAATTGAAACTACAGGAAAATTAACGTAATTTATGTATCACAAAAAATGGTAAAACGTACAACATCAAAATAATCCAAATAAAAAAGTTTTTGAAGTGCTAATGAAAAGTTCAAATTGCATTATTTTCCCAAAACTTTCTTTACAGATATAAATTTACTCAAATAAAAAAAATCACATAGGAAATAAATCGTTTAAGAATAAATTCCCGAACTGTAACTACAGGCAACTTAACGTAATTTTTGCATCACAAAAATTAATTGAGACATACACCATCCAAATAATCCAAATAAAAGAGTTTTTGAAGTAGTAATAAAAAGTTCAAATAGCATTCTTTTCACAAAATATTCCTCGCAGATATAAACTTAACTCAAATAAAAAACGTTTCGCATATAAAATAAAGCGTTTCAGAGTGAATTTCCGAACTGAAACTACAGGCGATAAAATTGATATCTACATTTTTCTGCAAATTTATATTCGTTAAGGGAAATAACGTTCTTTAATGCTTTACGTTTCTCTTTCGTCACAAACAAAATGGCGTTCGTTTTCACGACCAAGAAAATGTTTTTGGAAACATTTACCTTTCAGTAATTCTAAGACCAGAAGAAAAAATATGACGACACGAACCTGGAAACAACGTTGAAATGCTGTTTACGGTGACAATGTGGAAAAGGTATAAAATCCTGAAGTAAGAGAGTAAAGTATGACCGAGACTTATACTACCGGCTATATTTCTGGTTTTTATATTTGTTTATACAGATCTGAAAGAAAACTGTTCTTAATAATGACCTAAACACATGGAGAATACTCTTAAAAAAGAAATATCCCTACTATATGTTATCGTAGAAGAGGAAATAGTGAATCGGGCTTCGAAATAAAAGGTAAACAATCACTTAAAATCTTTAATATCAGCAAATACTTATATATTAGGCTAACAAATTGATATCTGTAAGTCACGTTATCGTAAGTAAACCGTTGCATTTGTTGAGTCAGAAGCCAAACAGGTATGACACACACGCGTGACGTCACAGGTGTCCAATGGGATACCTGCAAGTGACGTAGTGTGATTATCTCGATCCTGATTGGTTATAGAAACGTAGCATTTGTTTACGTTTGCAGCTGTTCTTTCCATTCTATTTCGAATAAGCCACGTTAGTCAAGTATCAATTTTCTTAAATGCCACACTCTATATTCTTTCACTATCTATTTCTTACATAACGCAAATACAGGCATGAAGCCAAGCAGAACATAAACTAATTATGCATAGGTACATAAACAAATAACTGCCAGGTACATAAACAAATATATATCACGGCAACAATAAAATACATAAATAATAAATCCAAGTTAAGTAAAACACGTAGATGTAGAAAGAATTATCTTTTAACAAATTCGATGTGCAATACTGCTTTGTATTTAATTAACTTCACGTTAATTAACATTCTAACTTATGTGGAGAAACTTATCTCAACTTGAACACGCCATTTTGCTTTTAAACTATCAGTTGGCGCCGTCGTCAAAGGTCACAAGTGTAGGTATCCATGATCATCTTCTTCTTAAAGTGCAAGTACCCAATTTATATTAATCTACACTATAATACGTGATTCCTATACTATAGACTATGAGCAGCATATTTTGCCGTTTAGTCACATCTAAATTTCATTTATATTTCAAATATTTCAAACTAAAAATATGATATTTTACATTATTTTCAGTACTATGCACCACTCTAATGTGCATGTTAAAATGCAAACCAGTTTTTTAATGGTTTGAAGAATGGCAATACTTTTTGCTCTAATTTATACAGCCCACCTGCTGTGGAGATAAGTTTAACTATTCTTTAACCAATGATTTAATCGTTTTTTTTTCGAATTATTTTTAATTGAATTTTAAAAAAAAGGAGAATAAAAAAGAAATTTCACTATTCCTTGTAACCATGGAAGAGAAAATAGTGAATCGTGCTTTGAAATAAAAGGTAAACAATCACTTGTAATCCTTAACAGCAAGCAAATAAGCTATATTAGGTTCACAATTCAATACCTGTAAGTGACGTCTTCATAGGTAAACCGTGCTATTTGTCGAGTCAGAAGCCAATTAGGTTCGACACACGCACGTGACATGACTTACAAGCATTTAATTAAATCTGATTTAAATCACATGGTTAGGTATAGTCACTTCATTTCTTCGCGAGTACCTAATTTAAATAATTTGCAATATAATACGTGATTTGTATACTATTGACTATAGACAGGATATTTTAACCTTTGGCAAATATAAATTTTATTAATATTTTAATTGTTATTCAAAATCGTTTAAGAAAGAGGTGAAAGTGCACAGGTGTTTTTATGTTCTAATTATATAATGCTTTATTTTTCGTGTAATGTAAATTTTAACTTCAATATTTTGTTTCGTTAATATAATACTTTACCTTTTATGCGATGTAAATTTCAATTTTGAATACTTTGGTGAAAGTGCTGTTGTATTAATATAAAACTTTACTTTCCGTGCACTTTGAATACTTTATTTAATATGTTATTATAATAAGTTGTTTTTGACACAAGAGCACAGTTTTTTTAAAAATGGAAAATAAACAATTTCTAACAGTAAATAAAAATCTATTGTGCATTCTTCTTTTGTAAACAAATGTTTTAAAACTAAATTCCATAATAAACAAAAGTTGTTTTATTTATGCGTTATATTAAGCAGTTACTGTCCTTTTGGACAAAACTTATCCATAAACTTCCATTTTAATTGAAAGATTTGAGAAATTTTACTGGAGAATTCAATAAATTAATATCATTAAAACTTATCACGTGAACAATGAGAATGGAGGGGAAAATCTACTCCTGCGTTAAAATTGATATTTTGAACATGACTTGTTGAGATGGATTTGATATAAATGAATTACTTTAACTGAGAGTGATGGTAATTCAAATCAGCATACATTTAGATTTAGACATGCACGTAGAACATAATTTAACTCAGATAATGCCCATGCTTTCGAATGAAATTTTTAGAAATATAATATGAGTTCGATATAAACTGAGACTGTGTAATGATAAATAATAATTTTTCCTAATGTGACATTTTTTATGTTTAACTATTTTTTATGATCAGACTTCCACTAGATAACTGTAAAATATACTAGAACATCTTATTTCCTATATGGATATCGCGTTTTACAACTTTTAAAACATAATTGAAAACGCTGCTTATAATTATACTGTAATGGACTCTTTAATTAAAAGAAAAAGATGAATTTTTTTAAAGGAAAATAAAAAATAAAACATGATTTTATTCCACGAATAGTATATTAATTTCTTTTCATTGATCACCCTCTTTCCATTAAATATTCTGAAATTTCATTAATTTAGTAAACATAAATGTTATCCACTCTCAGCTTGAGCATCATTTTCCTTCTCACTGTGCAAGCATTATATATATATATATATATATATATATATATATATATATATATATATATATATATATATATATATATATATATATATATATATATATATATATATATATATATATATATATATATATATATATATATATATATATATATATATATATATATATATATATATATATATATATATATATATATATATATATATATATAGTATTTTTTGCTTATTATGTCCTATTTTCGTTTCAATTTCTTTAAGTGCTTCTCACACATTCATATTGATATATTTTTCTTCGGCTGCAATAATACAATATTAGAAAACACTCTTTTTTAAGGATAAAATCGTGTGAGGTGATGATGAGGTTATATATTTCCCTACTTTTGTTTTTCGGCTTTTTAATTTATAATTGTTTTATTTTTTAAAATCTTTTTTGAAAAATATTTTATTTATTAATTTTTCTTCTTCTCTTTGAAAAGTTAAATATTTGCTTCATGATTTCTTTGTATTTTTAACTTGTTTTATGGGTTCTATATACTTGTGGCTTATGCGTAGTAATTTATCTTAATTTTCTTCGTTAATCTCTATTTCTTTCATTTTTTTGTGTTATATGCCTGTATGCTTACTTTGGTTGTTAAAGATAAAAAAATCAATGTAATGAATGTAAATTGAAATATATCAACTTTGAAGGCATATAGCTGTTTTGAAATTATAACGGAGTCTTAAACATCGACTGAAGCACCTTTGCATACTAATGTCTTTAGACTGATACACATTTAAAGAACCGAAACAAAAAATTCGAAATAAATGTAGAAATATTATAAATATTTAATATTTCTACAGTATAAATATTTAAAATAACTGCAAAAATATATTCTCCATTTTATTGTTCATTTTCTAGAATGCCCTCTTACATAACACACTTTGCCTCAAAATATTCTTAAACAAAAGTCTTAAAAATTTTTTTTCATTAAGAACATTTTGAACTTTGAAATCACATTTGCATTCTTTTAATTTAAAAATAGATGCTTGAGCAGAAATACAAATCAGGGAGAAAATATATATATATTTTTACTTTTCTTAAAAAAAAGAGGGTTCTTAAGTCTACCTTTAGAATTATTTGTTTTAAATATTCATAAGGAGCCTTCTTCATTTCTTAGTTTTCATAGATCTGTGTACTTAATTATGGAGAAAAAATAGCCCTTTAGATGGGAGAAGAGCAAATATTGAAATTATTACATAATATATATATATATATATATATATTATTATTATATATATATATATATATATATATATATATATATTATTATTATATATATATATATATATATATATATATTATTATTATATATATATATATATATATATATATATATATATTATTATTATATATATATATATATATATATATATATATATATATATATTATTATTATATATATATATATATATATATATATTATTATTATATATATATATATATATATATATATATATATATATATATATATATATATATTATTATTATATATATATATATATATATATATATTATTATTATATATATATATATATATATATATATATATATTATTATTATATATATATATATATATATATTATTATATATATATATATATATATATATATATATATATATATATATATATATATATATATATATATATATATATATATATATATATATATATATATATATATATATATATATATATCCGGGCAATCGGGCAAATCCGTGGTTAGAATTATTTACTAAAAATTCCTATACTAAATAATTTCCTTTGTTAATATATACAGTTTTTCCATGTGCAAATCCATTTCGGGAATATCCGTGGGTAAAATTGTTTGCTGAAAATTTCTTTATTAATTTATAAAATTTTTCCATGTGCAAATCCATTTCGGGCAAATCCGTGGCTAAAATTATCTACTAAAATTTTTTTTCTTTGATAATTTAAATAATTTCTCTATGTGCTAATCCATATCGTGCAAATCCGCGGCTAAAATTATTTGCAAAAACAGGCAATTTATGTTTCTCTTTTCCATTTTATATGTCTTCTTAAATAAATATCTATCTTCTAAAACTATTTATGACCAATTTCTAAAATTATCCAGTATAATATTACCTTGCGCACATCCATTTTGGGCCCATCCTTGGTAACTAACAAATCAAAGCTCAGAATAACAAATCACTTCTGCAGTGCAGTAAAAACGACACTTTAAAACCCTCTTGTTACACTCAATTTGCACTTTTGTTTTCATATTTTGTAATCTGGCAATCCTTCTGCGAAAACATTTTTAAATCATTCTTGAAAAATTTTCTGTCCATGTAAGTTGATCTGATTTTGCTACTCGCTTTATAGTCCCCTTTTTAATGTTTTTTTCTTTTTCTTTTATTTTATTTTCTGTTTTTACATGTTACTTGTTTTTAATTTTTGTGATCTATTTTATTTGTTGTTATTTTTATAAAAATTTTTTTGAGTGCTCCTCACACTATCGTATTAATATATTTTGCTTCGACTTTATTGATACAATATCAGAAAGCACTCTGTTTTGCGGATATAATCGTATGGGCTGAAGAAAAGATTATATCTTTTTCCCCCCGGTTTCTTAAATAAAATTTCACCTTTTTTTTTCTCTTCTAAACTGTTGTTTGTTATTTTTTTACTTATTATCCCCCCCCCCCTTTTTTTTCATTTGTCTATTATTTTTCTTTGTTTAATTCTCCATTTTGAACATATATATATATATATATATATATATATATATATATATATATATATATATATATATATATATAGCTAGCAAATTTTCCTAATGGATCTAGTATGTTAGAATAAATAATATTTATGAATTTATTTAATTTAGTAGGATTTAGATCACATTTAAAATGTTTGACTTATTGGTTTGAAACATAATTAAGTAAAAGTAATTTGCCATCATCAAAGAACTTAACACTGTAATACATAAGTCGAAATATAATATTGGCTTCTATACGTTAGTGTTGTTATGCTACATAGAGTATTTTCTATGTTATACACTATAATACATATGTAAAAATGCAATTTTGCCTTCCATATGTTAGTATTAATAAGGTATGTAGAATATTTCGTATCGTAGGCGTGAACTTATTGAGAAATGTAACTCATAAATTGAAACGTAATATTTGGCTTTCTATGACAGTATTTTTATGCAGGGTATAATATTTTGCATCTTACGTCGGATGAATAATACGAATCAAAGCAATATTTGGGTTGCAGTTTTTTTTTTGTAAACTGTAAATAGTAATTTTACAAAAGTCTCGTAAAAATGTTAAGATAAAACTTTCTCACAACAAAGGTAAAAAAAGCATTTAAGTTTAAAGGAAGGAAAAAAGTTGTTTTATTTTCCTTTTAACTGAATATTTCCATTTAGTGGAAGATAAAATTAAACAATGGCACTATTCTGATGCTAATATAACGACAAATATTTGTAGCGCTTCCTAATGGACTAAATAATAATTTATTTGAATTTACAATTTTCCAAAAGTCTTTAACTTTTTGTAAAACGGACTACGAAAACCTTCATTTGCTCAATACACAACTAAATAACTCAATGCACAAGCAAATATTTACACCGTCTGTTGAATATTTTTTATCTTTAAAGTTTTCTACGAGTCTTTCAAACTGGAAAAAGAACTTAGGAAATAAAACGTAGATAAAATTTTTACTTTTGAGGAAAAAAAATACGGTTTTCAATTCGGTTTTAAAAGGTGAACTCAAAGAGTAGGATCGCTGAATACTCGAGAAAACCAGACTTTAAAAAAAGTATTTTAAAGGATACAGATCTAAGTATCGATCAGTTGTTATAGACGCATTTTCGGAAAGAGAAAATATATGTTAAGGAACAAAAATTTTGATTTTGACTAACTGAAGCGTATGTGTGAAACAGATTTGTACTGAGGTTCGAAAATTGTAAGATTTTTTCCTCCTTTTTTAAATTTTATACCTGTAAAGTCTGTTGTACTCTTATATTAAAATATGCAAAATTTACCACCAGATTTCGTATATGGATGATTCTCACGAAGCATGACAATTCGGACCAAAATATATCTTCAAATTTAAAGTCTTCAAAATAATCTAAAATTTTTTTGTATACTTCTTTAGCTACACTTATTAATATCTTATAGACAGCAGTGTAGTTTATTGACATTTGCTCGAGAAAGAAATAAAATAGAGATTCACCAAATCTTGAATGCCAGGAAAATGACCTGTTAGCTTAGAAGTTTAAAAAACAGTCATTTTAAGTTAATAGTAAGTAACTCAACTTAAGCCTTTATGTTAGATGGAACATAAATTGCCAAAATTAATTCTTTTTATCCACTATAGAAAAAAAAAAAATTTTTGTTGCTGATGTGCACAGAATAAAATTGTGTATAATGATCAATCATTAAATAAATTGTGGCGCCAGGCATGGTGCGTAGGCCTTCAATTCGCATGGTGCGATTTGGCCTTCAATTCGAAAAGACATTGTTCAGTGGTGTCGCACTTGTTTAAGTTGACAAAAGGCTAAAATACACCGACACGTAATATCGCCATTGGGCAAAATTCCTGTGCCTAATGCTAGGTTCCAGCACGTGCATTTGAACCTGATTGGCCCTTTACCGGTGTGTAGAGGATATAAGTACTGCTTGACTTTAATTGATCGGTTTACACGATGGGTTGAGGTGGTACCTCTACAAGATATCACGGCAAATACAGTAGCACGAGCAGTGATTTTTAATTGGGTTTCACGGTTTGGTGCTCCTGTTAGAATTTCCAATGATCAGGGAAGACAACTGGATTCCTTCACTTTCAAGAAATTAGCACAAATTCTGGGTGTTGAAATCATGCGTACAACGGCATACAATCCTAAGGCCCAATGGGATGATTGAACGTGTTCATAGAACATTAAAAGCAGCCCTTATGTGTTATACTACAGATTCTTGGCTAGATAATTTACCACTATTTCTCCTGGGTATGAGGACTGCTGTTCGGAAGGATTGGAACTTCTCTTCTGCTGAGTTAGTCTATGGGCAAACATTGAGAGTTCCCGGAGAGTTCTTTACTAACTCGGGAAATGACATCTCGCAGTCTGAATTGATTTCTCAGTTGCGTAAAGCATTTAGTGAGGTCAAGCCTGTAGCTTCTGTTTGGCATGACAAACGAGTCGCTTATGTACCTAAAGACCTTCAGACTTGTACGCATGTGTTCGTGCGACATGACGCCGTACGGAGACCATTACAATCTCCGTATGATGGTCCATATTCAGTTCTTAAAAAAAAATCTAAAATCTATCTTTTGCAGATCTCTACGAAGAAAAAGTGGATTTCTATTGACAGGTTGAAACCAGCGTATTTGCCCGTGGACGAGCCCCATACTTTATTCCACGATGATTCTCCTTGCCAGTCTGACCTTTCTTCAACTACAACTACCGAGTCTCCTTTGGCAGAAAAGGAACCGGACCCGAAGAAGTACGTAACTCGGTATCAGTTCGTTTCAGAATCTGACGACTATGAAACTCCGGTGGGGAGTGATGTGGCGCCAGGCATGGTGCGTAGGCGCCAAAAGAATCAATGGGATTACAAACACACGATCGGCAACCTTGGATCTTCCCCAGTATTTAAGAAGCTTCGAACTTTACTCAGTCTCTATTCCACACAGTCTTACTTAATTTTATGTTTCTGTTTTCGCTTGTTATGTTTCAGTTGTTAATAAATGTTTAGTTGATTTTTATCATAGTTGTCTTCAACTTAATATGAGAGGGTTCCTCCCCCTCAAAATAAATAACTTTGATTACATCCAAGCAAATTGCAATCATACATAAACTTGGTATCAGGTTAATATTTGCTTTCCCACTTTACAGTATTAGCAGTTAAAAAGAATTTCTGGTAATACTTCAATGTCCTGGCATTCATAAGCCAGGAAAATACAGCCAGGATAATGACAAATTCGCCATTTTATAGCATGTAACTTTACTTTAATTTAATATTTTGGCCGAAGACGTTTATATTCTGCAGAATACAACAGTATTTCTTAAAATAACTCAGATAAATCTATGCAGTTTTTGTTATTAATGATTTCAAGAAGCCAGGAAAATGACAGCATAAAAACCTACTCACCTTGAAAATTTTTTGAAATAGATTTTGAGCCAGAAAATTGGTTCTTTATTCATGCAACAAGACATGTTCAGATAGGAGGGTATCTAATCAATCTATTAACATAAGATATTGATTCCTGGCGCTATCTATTTTGGTTATAAATCACTAAACAAAAGTAGCCAGGAAAATGATAGATTTTCGTGGGACAAACAAATTATTGACAGAAAAAATTATTTAAGCAAAGTTTCTGTAAACAATACCCTCTGCATATATTCTAGAAATGCTTACGTATGATAAGATAAAAAAATTAAATTTCGAAAAATGTATAGGAAGTTTTGAAGCTAGTTATTATTGGAAATATTGTTTGGGACATGCCAGGAAAATGACATTTTGCTGGCATGACAATTAAATTTTTTAAGAATACAAAACAGTCAATGCTAGTGTAAAGTCATTTTAAAATGCTAACAGCAATGCTATTTATTAATTTTTTTTTAAAAAAAAGTTCTTTTAGTATTATAGTATTAGATCTTGGAGCAAGGGACAGTGAATTGTCATGTTTCGTGAGAATCACCCATATACTGTTTGCAAAGTTTGCTTTTCTGTCTGTTGTCTTCTATTATTAAAATATAAGCAAAATCTATCATCGGATTTATTTAGACACTGTTTGCTTGTAAAGTTTGCTTTAAGTTTTATTGTCCTCTATTATTTAAATATGTCAAATTTACCATCGAATGTTCAACACAATGTATGACAGTAAAGTTTGCTTTAAGTCTTCAAGCCTCTATTGAAGCAGGTGAATTCTGACAACAGATTTTCTATCTATTGCATACCTGTGGAGTTTACTTTTAACCTGTTGTCCTCTATTATTAAAGTACAGAAGATCTACTATTGAATTTTCTACACAATGGTTACCAGTAAAGTTTGATTTAAGTCCGTTGCCCTTTAACCTAAAATTATAAGCAAAATATACTTCGCAATTTTAATATATTTTGTGCCTGTAAATTTTAGTTTTTTTTTGCCGTCAAATGTAAAAGGGTGGCGTATTTAGAACTTATTATTTTATATAGGTATTTTTATGTATTCACTTTTGATACTAAGATGTTTTAGGTATTAATATACATTTAGAAAAATTTTTTTTGGACAAATATATCAATATGCGACACGTGGGAATGCAAAACGGGGAAATCTCTTTTAAGTACAAGCGAAATTTATTTTCGTATTTTCCAGAAATTTTTATGTTATTAGCACTTGCTTCAAGTCTGTTGTCCTCAATTGCAAAATTTACCTACTGGATTTCATATGCAGTAAAATTTGTTTTAAGTTTGATGTCCTCTTATGTTAGAGCATGCTAAAGTTAAATACTGAATATTCCATAATCGTAAATCTGTAAAATTTGCTTTAAGTTTATTGTTCTCTAGTGTTAAAGTAATGATAAAATCTACTTTTAAATTTTTTCTAACTTACCTTTGCATTTTCCTTTACTAAATGTGCACAAACTAAGAAATTAAATCCTCAGATCACTCTGAATAAAATTTAATCTATTGATTGTTAGAGACGTACTAAGTTTCTGCCTTTATTTTTAAAATACCTACTTCTGATATGCTGTTTGATTGGCATTAATTACTATGTTACAAAGCAAAAAACAAAAAGTATTTTTTAACGAATGATCATAACAACCTTTATACAGTAGATAGAATTGAAAAAGTTTCAAGTAGGAAGGAAATCAATCAAAAGTTCTTTTCCTTGATACTAATTTTTAACTTTTACATTTTTGCCATAAATATAAAATTAGCATCATAATTATAAAACAACTATTTTTTCAAAGTTAGATAGTGAATGTTGAGTTAAATAACGAATGAACATGTTAAAAGGATTAATGAATAAATGAATAATGAATAAATGAATAATGAATAAATGAATAATGAATAATGAATAAATGAATAATGAATAAATGAATAAATGAATAAATGAATAAATGAATAATGAATAAATGAATAATGAATAAATGAATAATAAATAAATGAATAATGAATAATGAATAAATGAATAATGAATAATGAATAAATGAATAAATGAATAAATGAATAAATGAATAAATGAATAAATGAATAAATGAATAATGAATAATGAATAATGAATAAATGAATAATGAATAAATGAATAAATGAATAAATGAATAATGAATAATGAATAAATGAATAAAGGAATAAATGAATAAAGGAATAAATGAATAATAATTTACGAAGTACTAATTTAACCTCCCTAATATGTAAGTTATTATGGCATGACTTTATTTATAACAATGATTCTTAACATATAAATGTATTCAGGGTTTTCACAGAATACTCTGTTTTATGATTTTTCCATTTATCTCATTACGTTGTTTTCGTAAAATTTTACACTACAGGGTATATATAATGAACAAGAAACTTATTCGTAAATGAAACAAAGCTATTGCTTCATTTTAAAACTTTTTAACTTTCTGAACTAAATATTTGTTGTAACCATGCATTTCATTTTTCATAACGAATTTTCTGCTCAACGTAGAATAATTGAATGTATCTTTAAAGTTTTAAGGAAAATTGAAAGTTTCCTTAGAGAAAATAATGTCTAACAGTCGCGTTCCGTTAGGAATAACAAAAAACTAACCTTTTTCTCTTCATCAAAATTTAATCTTTCATTCTTTTAAAGACTTGAGGCATTTTCTCGAAGTTATTACTTTAAAAAGATAGATGAGTTTTTAAGGTCATTAAAATGGAAAATGTAGTAGAACGTTAACCAATTTCATTCGCTGCAGTATTAAGTAGTTGTAAAGTCGTTGGCTATAAAAATAAACTCAAAAATAAAAGGCGAGATTTTGAACTTACTGCAAGATTTAATGATGATAATGTTTAATGAGATACCAATACCTGAGAAATGGGAAAAATAATTGTTATTAATACTCATTTAAGGATATTTGAGAAATAAATTGTTATTAGGTTATTTCTTCATTAGAAAAACCAAACTAAACCTTGGCGTTTTTTTTTGCGTGCGGAAATGATAGAGATTAGAGCTTAACAATGTTTTTCGAAACTCTATCGCCAAACCAAATATCCAAAATTCATTTAGCCATAGAACTAAATTAAATAAATAATGAATAAGCAAATTAAATTGAATAAAAAAAATAATGAATAACGATAATAAATAAATGATGAATGAATGAATAAATGATTATTAAATAATGAATAAATGATTATTAAATAATGAATAAATGAATAATAAATAAATAATAAATGAATGAATAATGAATAAATAAATGATGAATAAACGAATGATGAATAAAGAAACATTGAATAAATGAATAAATAAATAATGAATGAATAATGAATAAATAAATGATGAATAAACGAATGATGAATAAAGAAACATTGAATAAATGAATAAATAAATAATGAATAAATGAATAAATAAAAAATGAATAAATGAATAAATTAATAAATGAATCCAAAATAATAAAAAAAATAGTGCGTGGAGTCCCTCCGCGCGGAAAAAGTTAAACTTCGCAACTTGGGACGTTAATTGTAGAAGAATCAGTAGTCGTAGAAGGATCACTAGTTCTATTCAACGACTCTTTTTTCTGCTCCGCTCGTTTCCGTGCTCTGCAATTACGGTAATATTGCGCATTTTTCCCTCGTGGACCTCTTGAACCAGTGGAAGTGCTTGAGGTTGCCTCATCGTCTCACCCTGGAAAATGTATTTGTATTAATAATGCATGCGTCATAATGTAATTTCAGAAGAGAAAACCTAACAATCAATTGATATTCACAAGAGACGTACCTTGACATAACCTTAAATCCGTCGAACTGTCCGTGGGATTGTTTTCACTCACTTTTTACAATTGTTATCCACTGAATTTGAAAATAAAAAATACTATCCTATTAAATTATATGTGTATCAAATCAAACTAAAAAAATATTTTTAGAAAAACAATACTTTTATGACTTTTATTATTTTTATGCTAGTGAGAACCAAAACAATATGGAAATGAATGAGGGAAAACTGGATCCTACCACGTGATTTCCCGGCCATTAAAAATGTAGCTTTAAACGTTTAACGCAACCTTGTTGGAAGTCGCATAAGAAGTATAACTTCAATAACGAATAATTAATCGATGAGTAAATGAATAATGAATTAAAAATTAATAATGAGCAAGAAAATGAACAAAAAGTGTTCCTTCTTCAAAAAGAGTGCTTATGGTCAAGCATAGGTTCCGAGATCTCCAGTCATTGTGCTTCTGCACTAAATTATATGAGCAAATATATTCCAAAAATAACGCTGTATCGTATAATATTTATTCATTATTTTACATTTTACAAAGAATAATAACGCTAATAATTTGTCAGATTTTAATATAGTTTTAATTTTCTTCCACGTAGATCACCATGTGGTTTTATTTTTCATTAAACACTATTCTGGTCTCAAATTTTTAGAACTTAAACCTCTATGACTCCGCGCCTTGGTGTACTTCAATAGAAATAATTTTTTATTGGATTATTTCTTCATTTGTATTCGAAAATAAAAAAAGGCGCTGTTTAAGCGTCTTACACTTGGGGCAAATGCATAATTATGTTATTTTAAATAATATAAATTACTATACCCCAATAAATTATCTGGGCTTTAGAATGGTCAAATATAAATGCTTCAAAAGGTTTTCCCACCTTCATGAAAACGATCAAAACTAATGAATAATCAATGAATAATTCTTAATTTTTGCAAATTTTTATGAGCTCAGATAGTACAGAGTTGAGGTAATCTTTTTAAATTTTCAAAAATTTGACTATAAATGTTTTTTATTTTTACAAAATTAAGCCTTTTCTAAAGAAATTGACGTTTATTTATGTTGCGGAATTATCATGAAGGGCGCCGGATAAAGATAGGCTAAACCTGGCTTAACAGTTATAAACAACTGTTCCAAACTAGCAGCATTTGTAAAAACAGCATATTATTCGCAAAAAAGCATATTTCACGTGGCGGCAGAACTTTCGGAAAATAGATAAAGGTTTTAAGATTTTCGCCAAAAAAATCGACTGCTAGAGTGTTTTAAACGCAAAATAAAGTTATAACTAGTATATATGTTACCGGCAAAGTATGAAATCCGGCATTCTATAGAATGCCTAGGCATTGTATATTATGCCTAAAACTAGTCGGCAAAGTATGGAACGATTTATATTTCACACATTTCCTAGGCATTCTATAAAATGCCAAATGAGAAACAGGCAAAGTATAAAATCTTCTGCGGCCATGTTAGTAAAGGTGATGAAATGGATATTTTGTGCAACATTTGCTTCTAAACTGAAAATAATTGTGACATAAATGCGAATTTTTATGTGAACATTTTGTTTCTCATAATAAGAAAGACATAAATTATGTTTTGCACAAGTTTCATTTTTCTTTACGCATTTTGAATATTTTTTTAAATGGCGCTCTCATTATTTTTTCTGAATAAGCATTTTATTTTTGAGAAATGAACATTATTTACATAATAACCTCATCAGTATGTTTTTCTCATACTTTGTCGGTAAAATATATACCATTCTGTATCTATACCCTACATACCATAACTAGTATATATATATATATATATATATATATATATATATATATATATATATATATATATATATATATATATATATATATATATATATATATATATATATATATATATATATATATATATATATATATATATGTATATATATATACATATATATATATATATATATATATATATATATATATATATATATATATATATATATATATATATATATATATATATATATATATATATATACAGGGTGTTCCAAAATTATCTTTACAACTTCAAAAATTTATAACTTCGAACATAAACAAGATATTTATATTCTGTCTTTTGCATGTATTACTGCAACTAATAAAGTTTTTTTTCAATAGGCTGAAAGTTATAAGTGCGGATGTGGACACCACAACAGAAAGCTCAATGCGTCTCATGGTTCATAGAGACGAAATCAGATACACAGGTTCAACGGAACGTCAGAACAAATTTCCAAAGAGACCCACCATCCAGACCCTCCATCCGTGGCACACAAGCTTCATGAGCACCGGATCAGTATTGCATAAAAGTGGAGCCGGACGACCCAGCACAAATCCAGAAAATGTGGAGCGAATACGGCCATGAGACGCATTGAGCTTTCTGTTGTGGTGTCCACATCCTCACTTAAAACTTTTCAACCTATTGAAAAAAAACTTTATTAGTTGCAGTAATACATGCAAAGGACAAAATATAAATATCTTGTTTATGTTCGAAGTTATGAATTTTTGAAGTTGTAAAGATAATTTTGGAACACCCTGTATATATAAAAATTAGCATGGTTATAGTAATCACAATTGTTTCAGACGAATGGCGAGGGGAGTTCTTTTCATAGGCAGATTATAAAAGTCCCACTGGAAATTTTTTTAAGGGAGATTTATTTCCTTTGTTACATTGAAAGATACTATAACAAATGTAATTTACTCAAATTTTTAAATTCTCTAAATTATTAGTTAGAAACCTACTAGACTGGGGTAAAAAGGAAAATTCCGGGAAACGAACACTCCTAAATCCTGAAAATAGTTTATAATTTATCACAGATGATTGCTTGGTAGCTATAGATTGAAGATTTTATTTTTCTAAATATCTTCATAATATCTTTCTTATTATGAGATCTATGTGACGGGCGTAACGAAAATAGACAATAAAAACAATTTAGTTTCGAACTCCACGACTGCATGAAAATTAAAAAATAGGAAAACTATAAGATGTATATTGTGATCCTAGATACTATAAATTTAGTTATATAAAGTTAAATAGGTTTGAATTAAAAGGGAATTTCGGAAAGAAATGTTACGAAGACAAAAATATTAGGACTCTGAAAGGACACTATTAATTAAGTCATTCAAACTTGTGTAAGCTTGGACTCAAAAGGAATTTAAGAAAGGAACTTAAGGAAAACAAAACCATTTTACTTTTGATAATTATTAATTAAGTTATGTGAAGTTACATAAGTTTGGATTTAAAAGGGATTTTTGACAAAGATAATGAAATAAAAGATATCGTTAGAAATGTATTAAACTCTGGAGAAAAGATTATAGATATCCTAATGAAGTGATCGTTAGTTGTGAATCTCATTCGTTGATTTAGAGATGAAAATAAAGTTTAAGAAACTATTCCATCTGAATGTCCGAGAAAGTCTTCTTAACCTGCAGGCAATTTATCCGAAGATCAAAATGTAGTTTAATGTATTCAATACAAATATTTATAAGAATAAAAATTATTTTATCTGTGAACATCAGTGGTTGACAGGCAGAATGCTGGCGTGCCACTTAGGTTTTGAGATCTGGCTGCATTTAAACAATCCTTACATCTATTCAAACTGAAGAACCATTCTGAGAGCTCTGATTGGTATTCTCTTCAAATTACCCTTTTGTTGAATCTCCTCAATATATTTTTAGTATTTCTCCAAAAGTTTGTTCACGGTTATTAGGAATGGAATGAGACCTCATACTTTTAGCTCTTTCTATTTTACCTCTTAATTTTTAATCTAATGTAAATTTCGATTACAGATATGCTTTTAATTAAAACACTACTAATAATAATAACTTTTGAACAAATTTCAATTCAAAAGAAATATTTAAAAAAAAATTATCTCATTTTTACAATTGGCATTTTATATAAACTTGATTCATATATACATTCATAAAATAAAAAAATTGTGATTTTTGTTCGTTTGCGTCTGTTTGTGTTCAGTGTTTAATATAAATAAATATATGAGTTTTTCAGGTAAATAAAAAAAATTTTTAATTTTGATAAAATATCAATAATCTTAAAGCATCATTATATTTTGTAAATATAGATTTTGAGGGCTTATTTATTCATATTCTGAGAATATATTTTCATATATATAATAATACTTATATTTATGTATGTATTACTCATACAATAAGCATTTGAGCAGTGTAAATGTTAAGCATCAAATTTTAGCAAACATTCAGTAATGGTTGATCGAATTTAACATCAGTCTAAATCTAAGTAATCTTTGAAAGAGCTTAGCTATATGATTTAATAATTTTGAGGCACATAATGCTGAATTATATAACAAAGTCTCTATTATAAATTTATATTTGATTTATCATGCGAGATTTTGAAATGCTCTCAATAACATAGTAAAAGTATTTCGAAAAAGATTTATAAAATACCTTCAAGATAATTTTTCAGTATGAAAAAAAGAATATTTAATCCAATATATTGTTAAAAATTGTACTTATACGCATTTATAATATTTAAGGTATATTTTATAGAAAGTAGCCTATAAGTTGGAAAAAAATAAATGAAAAATAGACGCACACAAGACACTTTATGGACAAGAAATATATCTTCCACTGATCGAATAAATGGATTTACACGTTAGGATCGAATGAGCGTTAAAATAAATAAATAAAATAAAAAGCATTAATTTTTTGCAAAACATAGCAAATCCTCTTCATATAGAAGAAGTTTATTTATGAACGTGGGATACACGGCATCTACTGTCAATTAGAAGGAGAATTTTTGAAAATATAGAATTAAAAAAATAAAATATATAAAAAATTATATTTGCCATTTGTTTGTTATTTTCCAAAAATTAAAAAAATATATTTGTTAATAAGTAAAAAAAACGTATTAGTAAATATAATAATAAAAATATATTATTACAAAATATATTAATAAAAATATATAAATATATATATTAATAAATTAGGAGATATAATTTTTTGCAGTATTTTTCTTCCAACACTCTACACATTAAATTAACTCTAAATTGAAATTTTATGAAGTTTGAATTTTATGAAAGTTCGTAGAAACATAATGTTAAATAAAATATTTAATAGATTGTACTTTGTTTTAACTGAATGACATTAAAAAGAGTTTCGAAGGAAAAAAAACTAAAAGAAGGAAATTTTTTTAAACATTCAAAATGAATTGCAAGCCTTAATTTAAAACTAAAATTTATGCAGATTATTTTACATCTGATTTTATAACAAAACAGGACTCAACGTATAAAAAATATCAGCGTTAAAATTTTCAATCATGTGTAATAATTTAACATGAATACAGCGAGAGAAAAAGAAATACTAAATTAATATGATTTACATCGGTTTTAAACTATGTTATGATTCCTTGATTAAAAATTTCAATCGCTACAAAAATATACGAATCGGAAACAACAGTCGACATGTTTCAAGAGCTAAAACATCGGTGCCTATTTTCAAGAGTTGCCAGAAGGGACTCGTTCACGCTGAAACACTCCAGTTCCTCTTAACTTTTTGGGATTATTCATTTAATATCTTGTAATTTCTAAAGAAGAGAGGGCATTAAAAGACCCATACAAAAATGTTATACAAATAATGTTCCTTAAAATGACCTTAAATAAAATGGATTCATATTTGATTAATTATTATAACTCGATAATTATCAAAATAATGGAATTTTGTTTATTAATAAAGGAAATATTTTTCCAGTTCGATTCCCGGCAGCTACAAGTGAACTTTTTTTCTGGTATCCAAATCATTTCATTGACTCGGAAGAAAGGAACATTGTGTCTGACAAAAAAAAGTGACATAGTCAGGGCCTGATTATCGCCTAGGCCCAATAGGTATGGGCCTAGGGTCCACAATTTTTGAAGGCCCTCAAAAGTTAGTAAAGGTTGGCTAGCTTTGTGTTGGTTTAAGTACTATATAAAAAATAATTATAGCTTACAATAAAAAAATAATTGAGCTAATCAGTGAATTTTAGTAAAAATCACTGATTAATATTGTTTGTAGTCACCAAACCATTTTTATTTTGATATATCATTGCTTTGTTGTTTTATATTTTGTTTTAATTTATAGATACATAAACTTTTTCTTAGAATAATAATCTTCAATTGTCTGATTTCAAAATTTCTTAGAATGTTTCTCTTGAATCATGCAGTTCGATAGATTCTTTTTAATTTTTAGGACTACTCTTTTATTTTTAGGACAGTAATTTAATTTCAAAAATGTCTTGTAAGAGGCCCAGAAAATTTGATGGGCCTTGGGCCTGAATTTGTCTTGATTGATCCCTGACCATAGTATAGTTAATTAAAGAAAGACAAATGTACGTTTTTTTATCATTTAAAAGAAATTTATGTCTGCGGAAGATCATGCGATATTAAAGGGTAAGTTCTAGAAGTAAATCCTGAATTCTAAGGAAATAATTGTATGATATTAACTTTTACATACTTAATATTTTATTGTTTGATATTTTATTCACCAAATATCAACCTGTCACCCGTTGTTGAAAATGTAATCATGATAGTCAATATAGAGTAATATTACATCGCAATTAAATGTAAAAGAAAATTTTTTATATTTTATTCCCTCATCACCTAATGAATCGGTTGATACGCGCCGGAGCGTTTAACAATCTGACGCCGAATCTTTTAGTGAGGTAGTAGAGTAAGCATCGGTGGTTCAGTGGTAGAATGCTCGCCTGCCACGCGGGCGGCCCGGGTTCGATTCCCGGCCGATGCAGTTGTATTTTTTTTAAACCAAATCACTTCTTTGCTTCGGAAAAAAGGAACAAAGCGTTTTACGAAAAAAGGTGGAGTTGTAGTATATTAAAGAAAGACTAAGGCAATTTTTAATATGTCGTTTCAAAACAAATTTATGTCTGCGAATGTGTCATACTAAAGGGTCAGCTCTAGAAAAAAAAATCGTAAATTCTAAGAAAATAATTGTATGTTATTAACTCTTACATATTTAATATTTTATTGTTTGATATTTAATTCTCCAAACTGTCACTGTCCCGCAGTGGACTGATCGTTAAGACACGGTTCCCAACAGATCACCGAAGTCAAGCATCACTGGCTACGGTCAGTGTGCGGGTGGGTGACCACTTGGATCAGTCTGCGTAGGGACCGAGGGTGTGCGGTATTGGTCCTCGTTAAACTGTGCTACCGTAAAGTGCTCGACTTCGCACGCAGGTCGTCGGGCTACCGAAGTGGGGGTGCTATCCCTTCCGCAGAGGATCAAAATTGTGATGGCATGTCTTCGGATCATCCTCCGGGATGTTTCCCAGACCGTCGCCAATAGCCCATTGTGCAGCTCTAGTGCGACGTAAAGTAACAACAACAACAACAACAACAACAACCAAACTGTCACTAATCGTTCATAATGTAACCATAATAGTTAATATCGAGTTACATTATATCATGAATAAATATGAAAGAAAAATATTTAAAATGCTTTCCCCATTAACCTAAAAAATCGGTTAATCGGAAAAGTTTAGCAAACGGCGAAATAATCTTTTAGTGATGTTTAAGAGTGGTAGAATGCTGCCCTGTACCGCGTGCGGCCGATTGAGATTCCCGGTCGATACAGTTAAATTTTTTTTTAAAGTATCTGATCAGTTAATTAATTGGGGAAGAAAGAAATAATACCTTTTGCAAAGAAGCGACCAAGAGGGATCTCCCTGGCCGAGCGGTATTGCCCGCCTAACGTAGTGTGAAGCGTGGGGGTAGCGGGTTCGAATCCCGTCGTAGCCCTGGATGTATTCTTTGTGATGTCCTTCGTCCCGCAGTGGACTGATCGTTAAGACGCGGTTCCCAGCAGGTCACCGAAGTCAAGCATCACTGACTGCAGTCAGTGTGCGGGTGGGTGACCACTTGGATTAGTCTGTGTAGGAACCGAGGGTGTGCGGTATTGGTCCTCGTTAAACTGTTCTACCGTAAAGTGCTCGACTTCGCGTGCAGATCGTCGGGCTATCGACGCGGGGGTGCCATCCCCTCTGCAGAGGATCAAAATTGTGATGTCATGTCTTCGGATCATCCTCAGGGATGTTTCCCAGACCGTCGCCAATAGCCCATTGTGCAGCACTAGTGTGACGTAAATTTACTACAACAACAACAATCTACTTGACAAAGATTTATAATCCTAAATTGAGCAAACAAGCCTGCAAATGTATGCAATTTCAATCAAGTAAATAAAGCAATCAAGTGGCGAAATAGTATATTAAAGAAAGACAAGTGCAATTTTCTGTTTTGTTATTTAAATCACATTTATACCTGCATTTTATATATCATAAATACCCTGTCCTAAAAGTATCCCAAATTTTGGAAATAAATCTTAAATCCCAGAAATAAATTTAATGGGGGCTTATTAACGGTCTGCGGAATATCAACAGATAAAATTCATTAGCCTTTTAAGATTAAAGATTTTGGTGAAAAGAGTTGAGGAGGAATTTCTCAATCTCATAAAAAATTTGATGACTTACTCTCGACTTTAAAGTGCAATATTTATTCAGAATCGATAACTTTTTACTAAGTAAGTTGTTATGTGTGAGTTCACTAATGGTGATTTCTTGTAAATTCATTAAACTAACACACTGGTTTAATGGAAATGTTACTTTTAGTTTATGTACTGCAAAGCACTCTGGTTGCATATTCTTATTTATATATAATATGATAATTTTTTTTGTTGTAAATGTTTTGTTATCGACGATAAGGATTTCTTTATTTGCATAAATTTTGTTTTTCAGTTTTCATAAATATTCGTATCAACGTATTTACAAGTTTTATGTTGTATTATGAATTTTGCTCTATAATACTAATTAAAATGCACAAAGCATAAATTTTTTAAAAAAATTTATTGTAAAAAAAACTGTGTACCTGAAAGAAAACTTGTTTATGGTAGTATCATGGTGTATTGTATCGTGAATTTTTTTTTAAATTGTCGTTGTACCACAACACAAAGAAACTTCTGAGTTATGATCAAACAAAGAAAACGTCCTGTCTCATTTGACACTATTTTTAAAATTAGCAAAACAAATATAGCCATACTTATAATTGCTAAAACAAATTATATTGACGAAATAAAATATTAAGCTTCTCTTTAAAGAGACGAAGTCAGTTTCTGTTAGGCATCCATTTTTGTAGAACAATTTTTGTAACAGTAATTAACGGTCGGACTGAGGGGTCATTGTAGAGAAACTCCTCAGTCTTAACACCAAGTAGTTCAAAGTGTTAGTAAATGCATATTTTTAAAAGGATGATTATGAGCATGGAAAGAGATCAAAAATTTGATGAGTTATCGATAGGTAATATAGTCAAAACTAATGACAATTCCGCGTTATTGCCAAACGCGTTATTGGTATTGTGTAATGCCAATTCCGCGTACTCCTTAACAATCGGTTAATTTTCAGGAAAACGGTCATAAAAGTGACTATTTTTTTGGCTTTTGTATTTGTATTACGTATTTGATTAGTGCTGAAATTTAGTTTAAAATAAACTATCTGCAATTACCTTAAAAAATATCAAGGTACTGCCATCTGGTGTGTATAATGAGAAAATGTTTTCCGGGCGAAAGAAATTAATTAGTTTTATTGTTATTGGCGCATTACTACTGATTACCCCAGCCCGTCAATATCACGGGAGCGAGAAATAGAGGGTGAAACCTCACCCCGTCATTTTCACGGGAGTGAGAAGGAATGGGTTAATATTAAATTCTAAATAATCTGGCTGCAGCTTAATCCCCAAAGAGATCGTTAGAACTTAGAATAATCCTGCAACCGAAACATTTTTACAGACAGAGAAATAAAGTAGCTTAAAGAAAAAGAGGGCTAAAAATAGATTTTGATATCCGATTTGCCGCGACACTGATTTAATGAGTTATACACTTGTATTGAATTAAAACGTTTGCCATTACATTGATTTTAAAAAAAAGAATAAAAGTATTTATATTAGCTTTTTATAAAATATAATATAAATTAAATAATTTAATTTAGTTATAATAGGATTAAAAATGATTAAAACGACATATTTTCAGTCAAATGTATGAATTTAAAGAAATTTCAAAAGCTAAAAAATATGTAATACCTACTATAATGGCATCACAGGTACGTATTTACCAAAAAGAAAAAAATTCAAAATGGTGGAACTAGAATAGTGGAAACACAGCACCTCTAACAAAATAGACTTCATTATTTGCAAACAAAAGTGTTTTTGAAATGAATCTTACGTAGTTGTTTCTGCTATTCCTATTATAATTAATTTATCTATAATGGAATTAAGAATGTTTAAAAAAATAAATCTATGAAATTAAGGAAATTTCAAAAGCTAATAAATATGCAATGCCCATAATGGCATATTGGGTATGTATTTACAAATGTAAGTTTTTTTTAGATTGAAATTCAAAATGGTGGAACTAGAATAATAGCAACGTACAATATAGACTTCCATAATTTGTAAACAGAAGTGCTCTTTAAATGAATCTTACGTAGTTGTTTCTGCTATTCCTATTATAATTAATTTATCTATAATGGGATTAAGAATGTTTAAAAAAATAAATCTATGAAATTAAGGAAATTTCAAAAGCTAATAAATACGTAATGCCCATAATGGCATCACAGGTATGTATAATATAAGTACAAATATAAGTTTTTTTAGATTGAAATTCAAAATGGTGGAACTAGAATAATGGCAACGTACAATATAGACTTCCATAATTTGTAAACAGAAGTGTTCTTTAAATGAATCGTACATAGTTGTTTCTGCTATTCCTATTATAATTAATTTATCTATAATGGGATTAAGAATGTTTAAAAAATAAATTTATGAAATTAAGGAAATTTCTAAGGCTAATAAATATATACTGCCTATAATGGCATCACATGTATGTATTTACAAATGTAAGTTTTCTTAGACTGAAATTCAAAATGGTGGAATAGTGGCAACATTGCAATGCATACCATATAGGCTTCCATAATTTTTTAAACAGAAGTGTTATTTAAATAAATATTAAGTAGTTTTTCCTGCTATTGTGCTTGATTTTCAGAGCCTGTATCATAAATGATAGAACTCTTTTTTTAGATATGCTAGTTTCGTAACTGTTATTACTTTTTCAACGGTTGTTCTAGATCATGACTGTTAGATCAAGTTTATCTAGCGCTCTCTACGATTTCTAAAAATGGCACAAAAGTCAGTATTAAAAAAGCCCCAGTTTACTAAAAACAAAATTATTTATCATCGAATTTTTTAAAATTAAAAAGCCTCCAATTCTGCATTGCCTAGTCTAATGAAGGACTGCGAAAATTGTGAATTATTCTTTGCTCTCGCTTTTGTTCGAAAGCCTAAATAATTCTTCCCGGTAAGATGATATGTATTTTTTAAAATAGGAATTTTGCTTCAAATATGAGGCACTTAGAGTGAGGCTTTTTTTAATTTCTAAGGCGAGTAACAAATGGTTGGAATTTCGAATGCAAGATTTCATTTTCACTTACGTTAACACATACCTAAAAAAGAAAAAAAAAACAGTTTTTAATATTTTTGATTTATATCTTACTATTAAAGTAGCATACTCGATAATATAAACTTAATTGGCTCCGAAAAATTTGCAGTTGGTAACAAAAATTGACATGCTTTGAGCGCTCACAAATACAGGCCCATTCTCGACTTACCAGAACAAAAATGGCTTGAAACAGGAAACGTAAAGTTGTCAACGAAAAATCGAAAAGGAAGAGGAAAAACAAAACTGGAAAAACCAACGTGGCCGTGAGAGGCAAATCAAGTCTACGCGCTATGGAGAGGTTTGTGAGGAACTAATTTTGCTAATAAGAGAATCAATATTTTAATAAGAGAATGAAACAAGATTCTAGGTCAGAGATGGCGAACCAATGGCATGCGTGCCATAAATGGCACGCGACACAATATTTTGCGCACGCCACCCATCACAAAGCTCACTATGAAGCATATTGACAATTAAATTAAAATTCACAATAAACAAACAAAAAAATAATTTTTAACCAAATAATTAACAATTAATGCCAAAAAACAATTAATAACCATAAAAACAAGCTAACAATAAATAACTACCAAACAAATTAACAGTAATGCTTGAACTAACATCTTACAACGTAATATAAGTTATTTGTCATCTAATCTCAACTATAGAAGTCACTTTAAGTTGAATTACGCATATAACTGAGACATTGCAAAATGTATTATTTTTCATAGTAAATAAAGAGCTTTGAGTTGATAGTATTTAAATATATTATTTTTCCAATAATCACGAAGTCAAAATTATTTAACGGCACGTCTATGGCCTCATTAAACAATTTTTTAGAAAAAATGGCAGGCTGGTGCATAAAGGTTCACCACCCCTGTTCTAGGGCATCAAGATGAGGTTATATTGAAGCCCTCATTCACATTTGGAGAGTCCTGAGGATAGGCGGCTATTTTTGAGGGCTCGAAACTTGTTGATTTTTATTACAATTTTCATATCTTTTAAAGCAAATGAAGTTTTTATATCATTAAGTATATCTATCCACATCATTTTCTTGGGATTATTAATTTATAACTAAGGTAGATTTATATATTAAAAAAAAATAAAAATTTTTGAGATACGTAATCCTTAACTTTATATTTCTCTTTACTATAGAATTGAATAATCTCTAGAAAATGTCAAAATTCAAACAGAACAAAAAAAAAAAATCTAGGAAATTCGTAGATTCTTTTAAAATCAAGTAGAAATCTTTTCGAAATCTCCCCAACAGAACTTTCTAAATCCGTCTCAGAAAATATTAATCCTCTCGAAGAAAATTACTTACATATTTTACGACGCAACGATGAAGTTCAGAAAATTTTATTCGTTTTCAACTAGAAAAACCTTCCATTTTTTTTCCAAGTCGTTAGGAAGAAAAAGTTTTATGAGTCTGAGTTCGGAAATAAACGTATTAAACTGGAGTTCGAAGATATGAGCAGTATTACAGTTCTTGTTGATGCTACATTTGTACTTTCCTGTTTATTACTCCCACTCAACTATTTCCGTAAATAAAGTTGTTTCTGAATCACAACTCCATAATTTTACCCATTCTCAAAATAACCGATAGGTGAATGACTTAGAGAACGATCCCTTAGTCTTTGTCATCAATGGAGATGTGCGCTGCGTTAAATAAATTTATTTCCCGAACTGTATATAAATTGATGAAAAAAAAGGTTGAAATCAATTTTATATCTAACATTTTCAGCTTCGAAATTCCGATTCTGAATGCCTTATTTTCTCTCTGAAAAGCATTTTTATTTGCGTAAGTAAACAATTTCTGCAAACTCTAAAACGGAAAAAAAGCAATACGCTTATTTTATTACAACTTCAGAAAAAAAATTGGCAGCAGTATTTTGGAAGAAACTGTTCTAAAATACTTTTAAAGTTTCATTTTATCACTGAATTAATTCAATTTCATCGAGTTTTACAACATTTTTAGTTGACGTTTGAAATCAAAAAGTTATTTTAAATATATAAAGTGTTGCATAAACTAAATAATTCGATCTTCTATAAATATTTTATAGACTAGATTGATTTTATCATTAAAATAGTTTGAGTACTATAAAACTAAGTCAACATAAAGAAAGTATTACAAATAAAGACATAGATATCTTAAACATTATTGTATGTCTTAAAATGAATTCGAATTTCTTAACTAAATAAACTTAGCAAAAATTATATGTGTGTAATTACTTTTTAACTCAAATATAATATTAATTTGTATCAATTTAGTATTGCTAATTTTTTAAAATATTTGTACAGTTTTGTAAATATTCTGTTATGAGGTCTATCTCAGACGGATCCTAACTAAGCAGTTTAATTAGAAAATTCTAACGGAATTCTAACATAATTTGGAGAGAAAATAACGCCTATTACAGAAGACACGTTTTGGCGACATTTTTGCCGACTTAACGATAATCTTAATAATTTGGTGACTATTTTGGCAACGAAATTGCTGCTCTGGAACTTTTCAGTTTCAATATAGGACCAATATTTACGGAGAATTTGTGAATCGTCCCGAAGAGGACGAGAGAGCCACGATGGCTCAGGGGATAGACAGTTCGTTTTCCAATGAGGCGAACTGGGTTCGAATCCCAGTCGATACGAATTCCGCATCCGGCATGCACCGAAAGCAGTGCTGACAGGAAATATACTCAGTGGTAGACGGATCATGGGTTAGAGTCCCCTTGCCGTCAAGCGGGAGGTTCTCGTGGTCTTCTTTTCCATGTAACGCAAATGCGGGTTATCTCCATCAAAATGTTCTCTGCGAAGGCAAATTTCTCCCAATACTCGATCCAGGAGTTCCCTTGCCTTCTGGATTGGGTTCAAATTACAAGGCTACGGAGTTGAACATTAGTAGTCGTAAACCCAAAATTGGGTAGGCTGTTTAACGACAGATATTAAAAAAAAAAAAAAAAAAAAAAAAAAAAAAAAGAACAGGCCGAGAGTTTTGGGGTTTCGTCGCCAAACCTAAATAAAAAGGAATAGGCCTCACAGAGCAGGATAGTAGTCTTCTTGTGACTGTGGAGTTGTTCTGACTTGAGTTATATGATTGACCAGTCTAAGATTGTGCAATACCTTCAAGAAGTGAGAAGGCCTCAGCACGGATTACCGTAAACAAGAAATTAGATCCTTTACTATTCCAAACGTAATAACATCTTTCGAAAAAACCCCACTGCACAGCTTAGTTGGCCGAATGTAGTGACATCTTTCTGATTTTACATTCATTGAGCAGTTTATGTTCTTTACGTCGCATCACTTAATTCATTGGTACTGAGGCCTTCTCTCTTCTGGGAAGTGTTGGATTGTGAAGCCTTTGTTTTCTCAACAATGCTGTTATTTAAACAGTATTTGAGTGCCAGAAATAGCTGGAATTTCTAGAAGTTTCTGCTTACAAATGTATGGAGTCTTAAGGAATGTTTCATTCATCTCCAATCGAAACGAATCTCTGTGCTCGAAATAGAGAATTGAGTAGGAGATAATTGAGTTTATTCGAGCAGGATGGTTAAAACTGGGTTAGCATTCTTTCAGTGAAATATTTTTGATATTAACCTTTTTTTTTTGATCTGAAGGTTTAATTCCTCATTTCAATTGTAATTTAATCTGAAAAATTTAAGTGATTTTATTCAAGAAATTTCTTTGGGTCAAACAGAAAAAAAAATTCACCTGACGGATCCAGTTTTGTCCAATTCTATAGCACAGTTTCATCAGCTTACTTATACCTTACTTTACTACTTACTTTACAGCTTGGCTATACCTTTGACGTTTGGTGGAGTATAGATAATTGTCGATATTTTATCATCAATTCCTGCATTCAAGTCTAATTTATTACAAATTTATCAGTGCGTGAAATACTGCTTTGGATGTTGCTGTTATAAATGCCAATTGTCAATATTAGCAAGCCTGCTTGAAATCAAGCGAATTTTTAAGGCAGAGGGTGAGCTTCTTGTTTTTCAGTGGCACCATCTGCGACCAAGAAAAACGATTTTGCCACCCACATGCGCCACAACCCATTTCAAATGGAGGACTCATTCACACACCATTCATGTATCCGCAGATCGTAGAACGGAAAACGATTTATCTTCAATTCAGTATTCATTTGTTATGGAAATTTGGAGGATTTTGTGACCCCGACATATTTAGCATGCATCAGTCACCATTTAATACACGGGTCTCTTCTGCCGGCTTTATTCGAACTTCCGTTCACACGAACACGAGTCCATCGTCTTACCAACCAGGCTATCCCGGTCCTGTTTTGGATGAAACTATATTTGTAAACTTGCAAGTGTCGCTAAAAATGAGCATTACAAATGAAAGATAATAGTGTACCACATTTATAACGGCCGAATAAAATTTCCAAAAACATTTGTAACAAAAAAAAAAAAGCATTTGAAGTCCAGTCACGCCCCTTGTGTACATTAATATTTACAAATTTAACTTCAGCTATTTGAATATAAGATCTTCTCCCCGCTTAAAATAATCAGATCAATTAATTACTTTAACACGCCTGTCATGTCCAATTCAAATAAACCTTTAGTTTACAATCTGAAATAACAGTGAATGAATAAATAATCCTATTTATCAAAAGGATCCTGTTTCTGCATTTAGGTGTTTAAACTCATTAATTTTCGCGAATCTGATTAATGTGCAATTTAAACCCCTTTATTTGCTTTCCTATATTTTGGAATGAACACTTTTTTTCTTCTTCTTTCTTCTCATTTCAATCTGTAAAGTGCATTGAGAGAGCTAAAAGTTTGTTTCGTAATTTAAATTATTATTATTTAACTTTGAAGTTAAGCATAATTTCTCGTGGCTCATTTTAAATAGTATTTTATTGAAATGAATAGATTGTTTTATTGACACATCGGAAACTATTTGAGTACATATTTTAAAAAGTAATGAAATTAAATGTATGAGTATAAAATTTAAGGGTATAATTTTTAAAAGTAGTAAAATTAAATAGGCTCAGAGAAATTAGAGACGAAATTAGATATGCTTCATATGCTTAGCTTATGCCTCTATCACACGAGAGAAAAATATGTGCAACTGCAAGTGTAACTGCAAGTGTAAGTGAAACTCTAAGCGCAATTCCTCCGTTCGGAGTTGCCGAAAGGGTTGCTTAATTGCCTGAACGGATGCATGTAATTGGGTTACCACATTTTGTTATTTATCTTTACTTTTGGCTCATATTTTATTTTATCATATTTTATTATATCATAGTTTCTGAACGATGTTTGTAAAGGGAGGAAAAAGAAATCACAGACGCTGTAGAATATTGATTGATTTTGATTTAATTTTTTACATTTGTATTTGTGTTAAGTCTTTTTTTCAGCAGCAAATTAAAATTCTAAAAAACTTTATTTCCCCAATAGTGAAGTAGCATAGTATAAAAAGGATTATGATTTCTACCTCATAATATGAGATGATATTAAGATATCATTGAATTTCATGCTGCGTCCCTGAAAGGATAAGGGGGTGAAAGGGAGATGGACTTAAATACATGCTGCGTCTCTAAAAGGATAAGGGGGTGAAAGGGGGATGGACTTAAATACTATGTAGAATTTTGACAATTATTTTTATCTTGATTTGAGTGACAAAGGTATAAAACATGGTGCGTAGCGTTTTTGAAAAGTACTTAAAGGTGCTTATTTTCGATTTTCATTTTTTAAAGGCCCTTAAAGGTGCTTTTCTTAATGGGTGTTTTTAAAAGGTGCTTTATTTTCCCTTTTCGAAAATGAAATTTATGAAAGGGAATGTCGATTTTCGCCACGTATTATGTAAAAACGTGTTTTTCACATTTTTCTATTTCACGTTTTCAGAATTCAGCGTACCGTCAGTCCATAGCGTATGAAAGCGCCAATCATTTTACAGGTTTGGTGAAGTACTTGCGAGTCCGCATGTGCGTCTAGTGAGTTGGGTTCGGTGAGATCTTTGCTTTCTCATGTGCAACTCTGCTGTATTTTGCAAGATATTCTCAATTTCAGGCTTTATTTTTCACCCTCTGAAATCGAACCGAAAAATCTCTTGATCATTTTTTAATGGCTAATATAATCAAGAAAAGAGTTCTTTGTCAAATTCTAGTTATTTTATCATGATCATGTGAAGTCTGAGATTTATTTTGCATTTTGTCAATTTACATAGTGCTTAAAAATATTTTTTGAGTGCCTAAAATGTTCTTAAAAGTTGCTTATTTTTTGTTGAATTTGGCTCCGCACCCTGTAAAAGCATAGCTTATTTATATATATTTACTATCTAACATGCTAGCTAGGCAAGTGCGGTATCGTTATCTATGTATACGCTAAATCGAATGAGAATAAAAACAAGCTGTCTGATTTAATAGTTTAGCTACTCGAAAATTTATAAAAGTTTCATGTGTAGAATGGACAATTTTATGACTTATACCATTTTATGCAACTGACATTGCTATCTAAACAAGTAAGGCATTTCTTCAAATTTAATTTTTTAAGCTTAATTAAAAAACATAGTCCTTTGAAATAATTCTTTAGAAGAAATGAGGGTTTAATGTATGAAATATACAATTTTTGACTTTCCTTTTGCTCATAAAATATTTATAACATCAAAACTATTAGTTCTATCAAATCAATTCTATTTTTTTAATTTAGTCTAAAAAATACATAATAAATAATGTCTATACTACTAATGTCTATACTACAATGTGTCAGAATTTTATTGTCATCAAATTAATTTACATTGCATTAAAGAATCATCACGCCCGGTGGCTGAGCGGTAGCTCTTCGCGCTGTCGTGCCACAGGTCCCTGGTTCGATCGTCGGGCCGAGCAAGGTTGACTAAGACTTTCATTCCTTCAGTGGGTCGATAATTGAGTACCGAGCATGCTTGGGAGCTAAACGCTGGGGGTTTCACGTATGGCTGACCACCTAACCGGAACAAATGCTCCTGCATCCCACAGCCCAAAGGTCAAGAAAACTGAGATGGGCACAGAAGGCCTTGGCCCTCTGTGGGCTGTCGCGCCACTGAGTTTAGTTTAGTTTTTAAGGGATCATCAATTTTATTCATTTACACATTGCATATCAGGAATATCACTTTTATGAAAATTATTTTTTCCAATTTCTTAGTAAAATTGTTTTTTAAATATAAGAGGATTTTCAATGTCATACTTACAATTTATTATTGTAAAATTTAAAACATTCTTTATTGATATGAGATAATTTAATTAAAAATTTTAGGATTTATTTTAGGACAAATTTATTGTAATATACAGTATATAAATTAAAATTTATTTGTAACTATGAAAAAAAAAACAATATTTTATTAAGAACATACTTTTTATGTATCATATTATTTTGTTACAGACTTTTACATGTTTTGTTTTGCATTTTAAATAATACAAGAATCAATTTAAAAAACAAAACATTTATTGTCAAGTGAAACATTTAGAACATTATTCATTTTCATTTCTTATTTTTTAATTTCTTTCATAAAAACAGTATTGCATCTCTTTCCTTCTTCACCAGACAAACCTTACAGGATTATGCGAAATATCTGAAATAAAAGAAAGAAATCACTTTCATGATAAAATTTTACCAACACATTATTAGAATAAGAGAGATTAAATACCATTAATTTGAAATCATTTAAGTCCTTAGGTATCCCCTTTAAACTTATTTTAAGTTTGACAGATATTTTGATTAGAGTTCTAAGATTATTCTATACACTAATGAAAGATGGCAGGTGTGTTTAGTTTTGTAGTTCTTATGTTTGGATTGAAATTTGTTTTAAGAAAAATAGATTGTATTTATGATCGAAGACTATTAAAAATTTATGTATATTGAAAAATTAGTAAGGTACACTTACATACTTACTGTCATTGTAGAAAAGCTAAGTATCAAAATATAAATGTGAAGTATAAATAAAATGTAAAGTATCATTAGTAAATCATCACACACAAAAAAAAAGAATTGAGGGTATGAATGTAGAAACAGACAAGGAGATTGGAAATTTGCATTTTAGATTTTCAAAAATTAAAAGAATTCTTAGGGAAGAAAAAAATAATTATTTCACAAATAATTATAATAATAAAAAAATTTCAAATAATCGGACACATGCTTTTACAATCAACAGTAATAAAGTTTAAAATTTGAAAATAAAGAAATATAATCATTATTATATTTTATGTTATAATAATGTAACAAAGTTTGGCGAGTTGCTTGGCGAATATTTCAAAGTAAAGCTTTTCGCCAGTATAAATCTTTACATATATAAAAATAGAAATTATTTCTATTTAAAGTAATTAAAACTTTGATCGAAACAAATTATAATAAGTTTTAATTTTATTAGCTTAAAATAAATAAATATTTTAAAAGAAAATTTATCTAGAAAATAGTGCACTATACTCACCGATACTAAAATGATGTGCAGGTTCCTGTTATGGTAGTACATCAACTGCATTGAGATGGTTATTTCATCGTGTGAAAGTATTTTTAATGCTTTGATTTTAAAGAAAATGTTATTATTAAACTAAAAAACTGTTCCGTTTCGTCTATAAAAAAATTTCATCCGATCATCCTCTTCACCAACGTCGCCGCCATTTTTATTTACATTTGCATACGTCATCACATAAAATTGAAACGTCATAAAAGCAAACGATCTGATTGGTTCATGAAAGAAATTGCCTGAACGGTTGCAGAAATTTCGTGCAACCGTGATTTCTATATCACACGAGCAATTTTTGGAGAAATTTCACTTACAGTTGCACTTACACTTGCAGTTACACTTGCAGTTGCACATATTTTCTCTCGTGTGATATAGCCATTAGACAAAGCTTTTGAGGTGAAAGATTTTATTTAGCAGGTGGTATCAGGGTTAGCAAGAAATTTCCTTCGTACTTTTGAAGGTTCTGCAATGCATTACATAAGCTCAAATGAGATAAATTGAATTAAACATTTAAATGACGCTTTTGACATTTATTAAATAAACTATTTTGTTACAAGAATCCACTGTCGTTAGTCGGCCCTTTCTCTTTTTCTCTAATTTTACCCGGATTTATATCGAATTTAACACTGAAGATTCACTTAACTATATCATTTTCTAAAAAAGGAAAACTATTTAGAAACGAAATAACTATCATAGGTGGTAAATAACAAAGAACTATATTTTATAACATATTTTAAACAGGACAAAGACAGAGAATGATATCACATAAAGAAGTGTAAGAGTTTTCTTTTTGCTACAAGCATTTTCGATGACAGTTACTATTACAATGCATAGTAATGAGTTCGAAATTATAGTTCAGTTGTCATAGTTCAACGATGCCCTCTAGTGTGATTTCTGATAATTTTTATCCACAGCGCATGAGCAGAAAATGTTTTTATGTCTATGCGGATTGAAATGGGAAACATCATGACTTGTTGTAGTCGTAATTTATTTGCGTCATACTAGAGTTGCACAATGGGCCATTTTATTTTATAACTGTGATGATGCTATCACATTCCACCCAAATTTGATAAAGTCTGGCTCTCCTCTAAATTTAAAAGCATTAATTTTAACGGTGCCTTGCACCTAGTTTATCTTAACTACAACCGGGAGTTACGCCAAGCCGGTTACCCGGATGTACGCTATGATTCAAGCATTCGAAGTGTGTTTACGCTCTGTGTTGGTGATCGAGAAATTTTTGTAAGAGTCTCTTTCCTTCTCTGCGTGCTCGTTTTTCTGATTTTTATGATTGTCTGTAAATTGCTAAGGTTGCGCATCTTATGCGAATCTAGTAATTAGGATATAACAAATTATATATATACTTATTTTTGAGATATAGCCAGCCGAGCATGCAGAGAAGGAGACCCGTGTTCTCGGATAGGAAATACACGAGATAAGCCAGTGCTCCTTTTTCCAATGAAGATGTTTTTGTTGAATGGTGATAAATAAATGACTAGCTGTGAAGAATCCATGACTCTTTACCTTTTTTTTTCCTTGGACCAGTGTTCCTGTGGCCCCACTTATACGACACGTGCACATAGCAGCCACATCCCAATAACCGTAATTGAACAGCCGACCCAATTTTGGGTTTACAACTACTAATGTTCAACTCCGTAGTCTTGTAATTTTGAGCCCAACCCAGAAGACAAGGGAACTTCTGGATCAAATATAGGGAGAACTTTTTGATTAAACTAACCCGCATTTGCGTTGCATGAAAGAAAGTCCACGAAAATCTCTCATGATTAGCCTGACGACAAGGGGACTCTAACTCATAATCTGTCTAACACTGAGAATAATTTACGTCAGCACTGTGGTCGGTGCGAGCCGGGATTCGAACCCGGTCCACCTCTTTGGAGGGCGAACGCTCTATCATCTGAGCCCCCGCAGATCACAATGGGCTATTTACCACGGTCTGGGTTACATCCCTGGGGATGATCCTAAGACATGCCATCAGAGTTTCGATCCTCTGTAGAGGTCCCCACTTCAGTAGCACGACGACCTGCGTGAGAAGTCGATCACTTTACGATAGAACAGTTTGACGAGGATCAATACCCACACACACTAGGTGCAGACTGATTAAAGTGGTCACCCACCGGCACAGGGATCGCAGCCAGTGAGGCTTGACTTCGGCGTTCTGCTGGGATCCGTGTCTAAACGATCAATTCACTGTGGGACAACATCATGTGAGTTATAACGCATGTCTATTAGCAATATTCTGTTGATATGGCGGATAGCATTAGATCTAATTTTGATGTAATGCTCAATGAATACTCAAATGGCATACTTTGAGCATTACTCCCTTTGGGACAGTGATCACATATACACAGTCCTAGCAGCAGAGGCACAAAAAGTTATAAGATTTTTTATAAAATAAATAATACGACCTTCTAAGTGAGTGGTGGTCGCAAATCAAATTATCTGAGTGTAACAGATATGAATATGCAATTTTATGTAATTATGTTAATTAACTCTAATTAACGTAGAAACAAAAAAGATTTTTAAATTATTATCTACTGAATAATACCCAAGTTTGAAAAAAAATTTTTTTTTTCTGCATTTATATCATTTATGAAAGTATGCTTTTACTGAAAAGAAGTAATCAATTCAATATTTGAAATTTTTAACATAAACAAGGTAAGCTATTGATACAGAAAGTAATCACGCTTGAATAATGCATTTTGAGACACATATTTTTTACCCACATCTTATTTCGAATATTTTTTTATCAACTAAATATACAGATATTGAAAACATAATATGTTTTAATCAAAATAAGTAAAAATTGGTCATATAATAAAATTTTGATCATGTAAACAAATGCCTCCTAGAAGAGAGAAGGCATCAGCACGGGTTACCATGAGCAAAAAATTTGATCCTTTAGTAGCCCAAAGGTGATGACATCGTTCTTATTCCCCCCCCCTGCGCAGCTTAATAGCCCGAATGTGCCTTTTGAAACTGAGATCGAGATTTTTTGACGCAATCGTCTTACGTGACGCAAAAAAAATATATCGACTTTTTTATGTGCTGTAGTGAAATGCTGCGTTAATCGTAAATATAGGATACTTAATAGCATTTTTTTTAAATATTAAAAAAAAGAATTACAGTGCAACTGCGAAGCCAGTATGCATGGTTCACGGCCCACGATACCATATAAAACAAGCCTTTCTGACTCCAGCATCACAAGATCACACGGACGTGATCTCAATGCGGTAGTCTCGTATTACATCGATAGTAATAGCACGTCTTTAGGGCGCATACTTTCGGAGTATGCGGAGGAGCACTTTTTTCTCATCCTGCTAGTCTTGAAGGGATTAATTACTGATTTTCCTACCATGTTTACGTTCCAAGAAAAAGCGCTTAATTCGTTTTACTGGAACCAGCCACCACAATTGCAGCTGTAGAAAATATGGTTCAGCAATTATTGTACGTTGTTGAACACGGGTAAAGATATATCGAGTGGTTTTAATGCTACTTCTTAATACTATTTCCTTATTATTTAACTTGTACCTATGCCTATCACAGCGCCATCTATCCGAGAATTTTTATAGTAGTTTTTTTTTATTTTTTATTTAATTAATGCCAAATGTGTTATTTAAGTTATCTGCCTCAAAACTTGGACTAATATAACGCATTCAAGAATCCTCTGAAAAGTGAAATTTATTTCTTGCTCAGCCATTGTATTTTGACAGGTGCTCAAAAGCACTATAGATAGCTTTCCAGTTGTAGTCTTAGAATCAAATATTAAAGATTGTTTCAATATGATTTCGTGATTTTATCATGGCGATCAAATCCAGGGCTAAAGAGAATACAAGGGCTAGTTCACTCCGCTCTTAGAGCTGAAGCTACGATTTCCCTCCTCATGACGTCACTGTGCCTACAGATCTCGGAGATCGCAAGCAAAGATATGATAACTTTGCATCTTTCTCTTGTAAAAATAAGTTAGACTTTTTCTGGTTATTAGCCTTCAAACTTTACGTAATTAACACATTATTTCCGTTCATAAACATAGTTCAAAAAAAACTTTCTTGGTTATTATATTAAAAAAATACCATTTTAAACTTATAAAAATGTTTTGCTAGTTGGTGAAAATGACACGATAAATACTTTATTTTAAAAAGTTCAGTTTTAACTTTAACTATTAAGAAAAATGAAGGCATATATCGACACGTTTTTTATCTACATATTCTTTTATAAAGATAAGTTAAGTTAAATTTAGAATCCCTGATTTTAAAATATGTCGTTAATAGCAATTTGTTCATACTTAATCATTAGGAAACATCAACCTTAAACGCTAATTACTGAAACAAAATAATAATTTAGGTTCATAATGACATCAGAAATTTTACAATTGTTTATAGACATTTAAAATTACGATGATATAATATATAGATATTTAAATTGAAGAGAATATAATTTTCAAAAAAAATCATAAATATTTAGAATAACTACATTAAAAAATATGTTATGAAATTAGGAGAATTTCAACTATATACTATATATTTTATTTATACTTTTTACTTACATTTTAATTTTCTTTGACTTTATCTATTTTTTAATTCTTTTCACCTGCCTTTCTTTATGAAGTAGCGAGGCGGTTTCTATTTAGATAATGAATTTTTATAAAAGTTCTTTACGACAGAATAAACGTATTGCGGTTTTAAACTAACTGTGTCATTTCGGAATCCATTCTTTACATAGTTGTTCATTTACTTTAGGGAACACGCGAAAAATTACACTTTTTCCTTTTGTGTTTATATCAGAATTTTTGCAAGTTGCAATCGCGCAAACTGGCATTTCGATAATAGTTTTAAATTCTTGTAAATTCACTGCAAAAACTGAGGAAAGTCATTATAGAAAATAACAAATGTCTTAGAATATCTCGCAAAAAGAAATGATCCAATATTAGTTAGAGCTAGTAAGGCCAAACGCTCCGTTCTTGAAGTAAAAGTGCGAGCTTTGCGACAAAGTGACGTCACTAGAGTGACGTCTGAGGATCGGCGCGGCAAGAGATACTTCAAAGGAGTGAACCAGCCCTTCTATTCTCTTTAGCCCTGGATCAAATCATCATATCATGGCGATTCAAATCATTAAGTAGAAGTTCAACGTGTAGTTTTTGTAACTACATTTTAAGAAATTTCTGTGAAATCCGGAGAGTTAACCGTTAATTTATATTGCCAGATCATATTGCCGGAAAACCATGTTCATGTAAATGTGATGAAGTTTAGCAAAAATAGTATAGTTAACCGTTGGTTTATAAGGCAAGATCCATTCTTCCGGGAAATAAAGTATACTACCTCACCGTGATTTAGGTATAAAATGTACAATATTTTCCATGGTGGTAACAGCATCTGCTTACAGAGCCAGGCCAAAGGTCTTGGGTTAGACTCTAGCCAGCGATCCTCCTTATTAGTATCCAGACTTCGAAGACATATCTCTCTCATTTCTCAACAGATGGCAGAACAACACTATTTCGTCACATTTCACAGAGCACTTTGATCTGACAAACAAATCGCTTCAGGCTTAAATAACGTCAAGCAGGGACTGAACTTTTCCGAGCATATTGTTAATTTACGATTTGTGGATAGATATTTTACGAGAAAAAAAATTTCAAACAGACCTGTATTTTTATGGTCAGGATAATTTTACGGGCGACATAATTTTATTTTTCCGGTTAGTGACTAAAGCACATTTTGTCGTTCAGTGACCGTATTCTAGCAGTTAAAATTTTCACAGTATATAAGTAATAGTTAGATGTCATGCAAATTTTAAGACATGCATGGTGATATTAGAATAATTACAAATGCAGATAATCACAATAATGGTACTAATTATAATTAGAATGAATTCAAAATATTAAAAGGACTTATATATATTACAATAGAAGTATAAGGAACACGGGTTTATGTTTCCAAATTATGGTTTAACGAGATGTAATAATTTATGTGTCATGAATTATTTGTAAATCAAATTTTATAGCAATAAATTAAAGTCTTGAAATGTTGCATCATTGCATTTAGTTGGAAAAAAAACCTCAGCTAAAAACATGTTTTTTTTTAAAAAAAAAAACTCTTTCTTGTAAAGTTACGCAAGTATTACTTTTAAATTCAAAAATAAAATGTAATGATGTAACATTTGAAGGAATATAGAATAAAAACTTTTAAAATAACGAAGTATTCTTTATCTCTCAAACGCAAAATTATCATCAATTTAATTACCATTTTAAATGAACTCATTAACTATTGTATCTCATGTTCATAATTAAAAGCATTTTTTTGAGAAAATATGTTTTTTTTTGAAAACTAGAGAAGGAATTTAAATTCTGCATTTTCTATTCATTGAAAATTCAGCTATTTTTCATTCGTAGTAAAATATATTAAACCTGATTTTCTTTCGCCAAAAAGTTTAAATATTATCGTTATGAAATTACTTTACCTTCATTTAGAGATAGTTATTTATTGCAATTCTTTTCCTTGAATATGTTTAAAATTCATCTTAATTTTCAAACTGATAATTATATTCACAAAAAAGCTAATTTAGAAATTAAACTAATAATAGAAATCTTAATCTTACTTTCAGTATTTATTACCTTTTAAAAGTAATTCTTAAACTCATAAATATCTTTTTCAACTAATTAAGAAGTAAGTTTCTTTTCTAATATATGATTCTTAGAAACTACTGCTTGAAAAATGCGACAATTAAAACAATAGATAGCAATTAAGAATAGCTCCTCTGCCTTTCTGTAAATTTATGTACTTTATTCAGCTATTTAATTTAAACTAAAAGAAGAATTTTGGAACTATCTGTAAGAAGGGGATTCCTCTTTCAATTCATGGTGATAATTTTTGATGCACGGTAACATTTATAATGCACTATATACGTATTTATTGTTCAAAATACGCTCTTAGTTTACAAAGTACGTGCTAATTATACTGTTCTAAATTTACATGACACTAAGTAAAAAAGAATTAAATGCTTAGTTGGACGTCAGTTAAAAGTTACACTGCAATATTATGAAGTATCAAATTTATAGCACAAGGTATTCAGTTCTAAGTTTACATGGCACCAAAAAATAAATAATAAAATTTATACACTAGTTATCATAAATTTAGGAAAAATCACAAAAACGACCATAAAGGAAAAAATTGCTCAGAGATTTTAATGAAACTGGTACACATTATAGTGCACATAATAATGCATAAAACAACATGAAAAGTATTAACCAGACAATTAAAGTGTTACAGAAATCAACATATGTATGAAATAAATAAAACAGTTGTAGTTTAGTATGGAAAAAGTGCCATGATCACCTATTGTAACAATACAGTACATACAGCAATGCTTTCAATTATGCTGTCTTCCAGTTCCATTGGAACGCAGTTGCCAACGTGGCAAGGGTCTGAAGAGGAGGATTAAAACTAAAGAATCTCAGCATCTCAAACATGTTTGATGCGATTTAAGTCTGGTGATCGAGCTGGCCGTGGGCTGACGTTGACATCAGACAACGGTGGCTGCACTGAGAGAGGATCTGAGTTGATTCAGAGTTGCTGTTACTGCCTTCTGGTACATAACGATAAATATCGGTCATCGGCGCTCGTCGTAGTATTTGGCCATCCTTGACTGGACCTTCTGAATACCGAACCTGCGGTCAGAAATTCTTTCCAAAGTCTATGAACTACCGAAGGACTTACATTTAGCCATCTGTTCTCCTCCATCTGGCTTTGTCATGTCTCTAGTCTTCAAACAGATCTCCATCGCAGTTTACAGGCTAATGGTGCCTAGAGTTCATTGTTAGAAATTGGCTATCTCCAGTTTCAGAAACACAGCGAAATTCGTAGGCATACAATTTTACTCTCATTGCAGATGACGTCATTCCATTTCAGCGTCTCTAATTTACATATTGCAGTTTTACTTAGCAACTCTTATTTGACAACTTATTCAAATTTCATTGGGACTGGCTTATTTTTGAGTTAGTTATAGCTACTTTTTCTCTCTCCTTAATTTAGGATAACAACTGTATGTAGTTCAAAGTCACTATAATTATAAAGCATAAATTTTATAGTGCAAAATTTATACGAATAAAAAAGAATCAAAGAGCTGAGAATAAAATTTATAAAGCGAAATATTGGGTTTAAAGTTTCAACAATAAGCACGAATTATTTGACAGTAATAGTAAAAATCGCACTTACAATGCAGATACCTTGAATATATAGTTTAAAATTGAAATATAATTATCTATTCATAATATGGTTAGACAATTTAACGTTAGAAATATAATAAAGATATTCCATAGATTTTTTGATATGTTTTAACTTACATTTTAGTTTTTAAACTATTTTTAATTCAACAATTAATTTTCATTAATTTAAATAATTGATTTAAAATGCCGAACTAAAGTGTGCTCTTGTCTTAAAAATGGATTTTTAAATAATTGTCTAAATTCTTTCTAATTTTGAATGTAAGCAAGAAACTAAATCGCCTTAGGACCATTTGAAAGCAAACTTGTTCAAAATTACCATTGCTACTATCGTCTTTTACTATAGTTTATTACTATAGTCTTTTTTTTGTCGATTTTTAAAAGATTAAAAAAGTTTGAGAGGGATATTTTAAAATTTGTTTTGCTATAGAGAGTTTGTTATGGCGCTTGTTTGGTTATTAAATTAGTTTAAATAACCAAATTAATTTCGAATAAGAATTAACTCACCAAATGACTGAGTTAAAAATGATGAAATAAGAGCGAAGAATTAGTTACGTGTGTTTGTTTCGTTTATGGTAATAAGAATATATATACTACTATGTTACCTATATTTTTCTATAATGTCATATAATTTTTTTTCTAGAATAATTCCTAAAATAATAATTTTTTTTTGAAATTGGAAAAATTAAACTAAATTTACGGAGTAAAAAAATCATAAAATAAAATCGAAGGATTAGTTTATGTGACCTTTTTTTCCTTGAATAACTATCATTTGGTACTCTTAAATAAATAAATAAAAGAAAGTCCTCTTAAAATGTTAACAAATAAGCCAAATAAGAGTAAATGGACTAAAACTAAGTACTAAGAGGCTTAAAAGTTAATTTTATAGTGTAAACAAGTTTTGTGTCTAATTTTGGTAATAAAAGTTAACGACGCAAAGCGAAATGTTAACATTCTACTAAATTAAGAAAATGGCTTCCAGCTTCGATTCATAAATCTAAATCGAACTCAAATGTTGTACTGTTTTCTAAGCAGAAATTTATTCAGAAACTTGTTTTCGTAAAAGGAAATGTACTGTAATATCGATCTGATGGAATTGAAGGAAAAATGCTAAAGCAGGTAAAAATTTTGGCTCGAAATGTTGGCGCCTGCATGTCATTTGTGTCACATCGCTGTTTGGACATAACACAAAATGTGCGACTTTGTTGTCTTAATAGTTCGAGCTGTCAATTTCCTATTCTTAGGTAATGATTCTTTCTGTTTGTCGTTTGCTTTCATGAACGACAAATATTTCGCTGAAGTATTTACTTAAAGAAGGAGTTAATAGAACAATTCACGCAAATTATTTTGCGCCATTTTCCCAAAATTTAAATCAACATTACTGAAATATTTTGCTTTCATTATTCAAAATAGGTATGCTAAATTTAATTCCTTATTAGGACCTAATAATTCCACTAGCCAAAAAGGAAAAAAAAAAGGAGAGTGCAATATGTGTTTTTATCACAAATACAAATTTTATTCATCTCTCAAAATGTCTATAAATATAATTATGTCGAAATAAATAAAAAATATTATTGTACAGCGCGCAAAAAAACGGATCACCCTGAATAACTTTTGATCTAATAATCGGATCTTAATGACTCAAAGGGGGATCTCAAATATATTAATAAATAATTGCAGACGATATTTTAAGCTACAAAATCAGGCACAAAAGCTTACTTTCTCTGAATAAAAATACCCTTTTTTCGACGGATATTTAAATCTGTGTGAATCCCCAAAATATCTGCTGCAATCTGAGAAATGTTGTCCCAATAGTTTAGTCAAAAGAGCGATCCAAAGTTTGGACTCCTTAATGTTAATTTTACTTTTTACGTATTTTGCTATATCTCAAGAACTTTTTTAGCGAATTGAAAATTTTTTTTGCACACAATTATAAAATTTGTTTATCCAAAGATAATTTCATGCAAGAAATAACTCTTCGTAAATATTTTTTATTTTTCATTATTTTATTTAATAAAGACCGAAAAATATTTGATTTAAGAGGTATAAAATTTTTTGCATAATTTTGAAGAACATAATTTTATATGGCAAAATATAAAATTTGAGCAAAATTGATGGAATCCTGAGAAATCGAATTTTAAATATCTGATTTTTTTGAAGTTCAATTTCTCAAGAACTTTTCGACCAATTTTTCTTTGTATTTTGCCTGGTAAAATTATATTCTTTAAAATTATGCGAAAAATTGCGAACCCTAAAATTCATACTTTTTTCGACCATTAATAAACAAAATAATAAGAAAATAATAGCATATTTGACATGTTAATAATAACATATTTGACATATTAATAATAACATATTAATTTACATATTTGAGGTCTACCCTTCAAGCCATTAAGATTGAATCCCAGAACGTGAATATCCAACCATTAGATTGAAGGTTATTCAGGGTGGTCCGTATTTGTAGTGCACTGTACGTAGCATAAATGTCAAGCTCATTTTCAATAATTCTAAGTAAATGTTTCACAAAGCAGTTAAATTCTACAATTCCAAAAATTTTGCAAATGCTTTTAAAATACATGATTATGGGCTTTATAAGTATATATTTTCTCTTTGGTAAAATTATAAGGTATTACTACTGATTTATCAAACATGAAGCTTTACTAAATGGATTAAGTTTGAATGAGGTTAGTCAGTGTGAAGGGAAGAGCTTTTTTTCTGATTATTTAATTATTTTTCCTGCTGTCCAAGTTGCATTCAAACTAATTTGGTTAGTAAGACAAATAATGCGTGACTTAAACTTCTTTTGGTTAAGAATATTTAAACGGTGTTATTAGAGAGGAATTGCACCGTAGTTTTAATAATAAATAAGAACGTCGATGTCAAATTGGTTAATATTAAGTGACGTATTTGGCTAGTAAAATTTAAACGGAGCGATTAAAGAAGCATTGTATCTTAGCTTTAATAGCAAATTTGAGCACTACTGCAAAGTGATGGTTAATATTAAGTGACGTAAAGCACTTCTGGTAAATAAAATTTCAACCGTGTTATTAGAATTGCATCGTAGTTTTAATAAGAAATATGAGCGTCGATGGTAAAGTGTATAAGACACTGTCATAACGAAGCATGGGTTTCGAACCCTGATGGCGGTTTGAGGTCCATCCAGCTTCAGATACGAGGTACGAGCTTATCTGATAAGTAGATGCAGTCTGTGCAGTAATGATCAGATGATTGTCATAGAACAGTGGGTGCAGAGAGATGAGGAGACAGCAACTGGTTATGGCTGGTCTGTTGCGAAATTCCTCAATAAATTATATTAATTTTTAATAAATTAGGTTATTTATAAAATTTTTTTAATCGTCTGTTAGAGCCGTGGGGGATTAGGGGAAAGAGAGTTCACCTTCCAATGAGGTGAACCGGGTTCAAGTCTCAGCGATGGTTGTTCGATACGAATTCGGCACCCGGCTCACGCCGACCACTGTGCTAACATCCTCAGTGGTAGACGGACCATGGGTTAGAGATCCCTTTCTGTCTGGCTACCTGTCGGAGGTTTTCGCGGTTTTCCTCTCCACGTAATACTCGATCAAAAAATTTTCCATGAAGGCCAAATTTCTCCCAATATGTGAACCACCACCCTTGTCTTGATTGGGTTCAAAATTACAAGGCTGCGGAGTTGAACATTACTAGTCGCAAACCCAATACTTGGTTCGGCTGTTCAACTATGGTTTAAAAAAAAATCATGTGTTAACTTGATTCTTATTTTAAGAGAATAACGCTTACATCAAGTTAATCAAGAAAAGGGTAACTGTTCGGCTGTTCCTACTTCTATCATTTAAGTTACAAAGTTAAATACTGTGAATTTTTTTTATATATACAAAAGTGTTCTGAAAGACAGTACAAAAGAAAAGAAAGAAAGAAGAGATGAACATCAAATACATGCTAAAATATTTAATTTAATCCACCATTTCAATTTTCTTTTCTAAATTGCAATAACATTAGCCTTCACGTGCTTACATAGATTTGTAATAATTTTCTTTCTTTTTCATGAAGCTTCGAAAAGCTAAATTGATTTATGACGCTTCTGGACAAAACTTTTTCTTACCTTAACTTCCTCGTGCTTAATGATATTCGAATTCCATTAAGCCTTACTTTTATCAAAAGTTCTAAATAGTCTGTCTGTAATTTTGTGGAATCTCATTTTGACAGATCAAGATACCTATAAAGTAAATTTCATTTAAATGGGACCACTACTTAGACATGCGAATCTATTGAATCTAATCTAATCTACGTATCTATTTAAAATATAGAGTATTTCATTGATTGAAATAATTACGTGTATTTTAAAATAAATAAAGGAACAAGGTTATGAACTATACTATTTATTTAAAATTATTATTAGTCAACAGGAATTTCATTATAACTATACAATAATCAGAGTTATTCTTATTATTTTCTGCAATACTTAGATACAAATAAGTATGGAATGCTTAACTATGCTTTAATGAGTGATGATTCACTCATTTGTAGAAGTGAACATAGTTTGCAAAAGACGATTACATCAATGACTATGTTCTTATCAGAACAATCACAGTGGAAGATTATTTATAACATACATTAGGAGTATATTCCTTAATGTGATAGGCTTTACGCAAATGGAATTAATTGGAGTTATTCTACTAGTTTTAAGTGCAAATAACTGAACTGGATTAAATATTCAGATAACTGTTCATTCCAGCAGAATGTGCTCGAAACTGGTTGCAAATCTTGTCCGTTGTTCGAAGGAGAATGCGTATTGATATAGTATTTTATATTATAAATATAGAATCTATATAGTAAATAGTATTGTTCTCACATAACCTCATACTTCCGTAGGTGAGATACGCTTAAATTCATTTAAATTCATAAATTCATTATATATATATATATATATATATATATATATATATATATATATATATATATATATATATATATATATATATATATATATATATAAGTTCAAAATGAAGAATAAAACAAAGAAAAATTATAGACATATGAAAAAAAAGGGCGTGGGAAATAATAAGTAAAAAAATAACAAACAACATTTTATTAAAAAAAAAAAAAAAAGAAAAAAAAAAGTGAAATGTTAATTAAAAAACCGGAGAAAAAAAAACCGGAAAAAAAGATATAATCTTTTCTTCAGCCCACACGATTATATCCGCAAAACAGAGTGCTATCTGATATTGTATCAATAAAGCCAAAGCAAAATATATTAACACAATAGTGTAATCTGTTTTTACATGTTATATTTACTTTTTATGATCTATTTTTATGTAGTTATTTTATAAAAAAAATTTTTGAGTGCTCCTCACACTATTGTATTAATATATTTTGCTTTGGCTTTATTGATACAATATCAGAAATCACTCTGTTTTGCGGATATAATCGTGTGGGCTGAAGAAAAGATTATATCTTTTTTTTTCGGTTTTTTTTTCTCCGGTTTTTTAATTAACATTTCACTTTTTTTTTTTTTTTTTTTTTTTTTTTAAATAAAATGTTGTTTGTTATTTTTTTACTTATTATTTCCCACCCCCCTTTTTTTTTCATATGTCTATAATTTTTCTTTGTTTTATTCTTCATTTTGAACTTATCTAATGAGTGCTGTGTAACTTTCTTAGTATTTTCTCGTATTTATTTATTTATTATATATATAGAATATATATATATATATATATATATATATATATATATATATATATATATATATATATATATATATATATATATATATATATATATATATATATATATATATATATATATATATATATATATATATATATATATATATATATATACACACAACCCCTTCTTTCGTTCTGAAAATGTATTTTACCTGGCTCTTCCACTAAGTATTATATATATATATATATATATATATATATATATATATATATATATATATATATATATATATATATATATATATATATATATATATATATATATATATATATATATATATATATATATATATATATATATATATATATATATATATATATATATATATATATATATATATATATACGCGCTATCACAAACATAAATTACGTATTTTTGGTATATGTTTCGACGAAATTGTCACTGCATTCATATATTTTCGCTGACGTTATGGCAGTTTCTTGTATACATATGTCATACCAGCTCTCCGACATGTCCTCGTGAAAACGGTAAACCATGCCCTCGGATTAGAATCGCTTAAAGTCTGAGTTTGCTTTTTTGATTCTTAAATTTCAGCAGATGTTTCGAAACTCTAAGAGAGGCCACTCACTGAGGAGGCAAGCTGTAAGTAAGAGACATACAGGAGGGAAATCCCCTAACTTTTGCATTGCATGTGCACCTCACCTCTGTGCATCTGAATGCAAAACTACAGGAATTCGCCACCTGTAAACCTCTTTCTAACCGCCTGCCTTCTCAGTGTGTGGCCTGCCTAATTGAACAATGAAACTCAAACAAGCATTTTAGTGACATAAAAGATAAAGTTTGAAAGCAATCCATGCGTCACTCAACAGACTGTCAGTCCTCTGCATAATTTTCAATAGATCTTTATCATACAGCTTATGGTGCTGTGAAAAAAAAAACGTAAGCCAGTGATTCAGCTTTTTGACGAGGTAATAGATGGGTTTTTCACATTTTTTGAAGGATATAGCTGGGACCTAAAATGATACGAGTATTGAGCACAGTTTTATAAGAATGCCACGATTGATTTTACGGTTCGATTTTTTAATTGGTACGAAAATAGACAAACATTCAATTTAAGAAAAGATTTAAACACTATGGAAAATAATTGGCATTTTGTATTGCCAATGTATCTATGTCGACATGGCCCATTGTGTCTCTTTTCTTCTTCCTCGTTTAAGGAGCATTTAAAAATGTTCGTGAAAATACTTGTATGAAAGCAAAAATTACGATTAAAAATTTATTTTACTGTGATATTTTTAAGAATGTAACAAACGCTTTTTTAACAAAGCTCAAAGCTAAAATTGTTTAACCGTCTTTCCACAGCAATTAACTTATAGCTTTTCTTAAATTCTTCGCTAGAAAGTCAAAGATTTCTGTTATTTTTTTAACTTTCATCAAACCGCCATTGAAAACACGTAATGCTCCTAATTCGAAAACAAGTCATGCTGGATGAAAGTAAATTTCGTGAAACAAAGCAGAAATTCCACCCTTTTCACTTTGTGAACAGCTGTCGGCGGAGAAATTAGTCACTGTCAACAGCTAAGTTCCATTCAAATGAGCACATCTTTCATAAACTTCAGCTAACGGCAAGTTCAATAAACAAAAATGGTTAACAATTTTCCGATGCACTTTGCGCAGTTTAAGATAATGGAAAAAAAAGTGTTACCTTTAAGCAAATTATTGTTGGATTTAATTATATTTTTGTGAAAACTTTTTTTTGTGGAAAAATCTGACAATTACTAAATATTTTTATTCATAATTACGTGTTTGTTTAAACTGCTTAAATTATTATCTTTAAACAGGGATTTGGGACACGAATTATACTTTTGCGTATGAATTTTGATCAGTTTAAATGAATGGGAAAATTGTTACTTTTAAGCAAACTGTTGTTTGAGTCTGTTTTTTTTTGTAAAATTTGTTTCTTTGAAATAACTGATAATTCATAAATATTGTTTTTCATCATTGCGTGATTGTTTAAACTATTACCTTAAAACATGCCTTTGCGACAAGATCATGTGAAATGCACAATTGCGCATGAATTTTGTTCCGTTGAAATTAATTAAAAGATTGTTACCTTCAAGTAAACTATAGTTTAGTATGTTTTTATAAAGATTGTTTCCTTGAAATAACTGACAATTAATAAATATTGTTATGCATACGTGCATGAGGATGATGGGAAAATTATCTTAAACATGGATTTGCGACATGAATTTGCGAATTGCACAATTGAGCATAAATTTTGCTTAGTTTAAATTAATTAAAAAAATGTTACCTTTAAGCAAATTTTTGTTGGATTTAAGTATATTTTTGTAAAAATTATTTCGTTGAAAGAACTAACAATTACTAATATTGTTATTCATAATTGCGTTCTTGAGAACAATAGAAAACCATTATCTTTTAACATGTATTTGTGAGATAAATTGGAGAATGACATTTCTTTGAAACAACTAACAGTTGATAAATAATGTTGTTCATAATTGCGGCTTGAGGATAATAAAAAAATCTTATCTTTAAACATGAATTTGACACATAAATTTGACATAAAATTGGTAAATCGCATTTATTTGAAACAATTAATAAATATTGTTTTTCATAATTGAGTAAATAATGGTAATGGAAAAACTATTATTTTTAAACATGCATTTGCGACATGAATTTGCGAATTACACAATTGCGCATAATTATTATTTAGTTTAAATTTATTAAAAGATTGTTACCTTTAAGCAAACTGTTGTTGGATTTAAGTATATTTTTGTAAAATCTATTTCTTTGAAACAATTAACAATTAATAAATATTGTTATTCATAATTTCGTGCCTGAGGATAATGGAAAAACTATTATTTTTAAGCATGCATTTCAGACATGAACTGGTGAATGGCATTTCTTTGAAACAGCTAACAAGTAACAAATATTGTTATTCATAATTGCGTGCCTGAGGATAATGGAAAAACTATTATTTTTAAGCATACATTTCAGACATGAACTGGTGAATGGCATTTCTTTGAAACAGCTAACAAGTAACAAATATTGTTATTCATAATTTCGTGCCTGAGGATAATGGAAAAACTATTATTTTTAAGCATGCATTTCAGACATGAACTGGTGAATGGCATTTCTCTGAAACAGCTAACAAGTAACAAATATTGTTATTCATAATTGCGTGCCTGAGGATAAAGGAAAAACTATTATTTTTAAGCATGCATTTCAGACATGAACTGGTGAATGGCATTTCTTTGAAACAGCTAACAAGTAACAAATATTGTTATTCATAATTTCGTGCCTGAGGATAATGGAAAAACTATTATTTTTAAGCATGTATTTCAGACATGAACTGGTGAATGGTATTTCTCTGAAACAGCTAACAAGTAACAAATATTGTTATTCATAATTGCGTGCCTGAGGATAATGGAAAAACTATTATTTTTAAGCATACATTTTAGACATGAACTGGTGAATGGCATTTCTTTGAATCAGCTAACAAGTAACAAATATTGTTATTCATAATTTCGTGCCTGAGGATAATGGAAAAACTAGTATTTTTAAGCATGCATTTCAGACATGAACTGGTGAATGACATTTCTCTGAAACAGCTAACAAGTAACAAATATTGTTATTCATAATTGCGTGCCTGAGGATAATGGAAAAACTATTATTTTTAAGCATACATTTCAGACATGAACTGGTGAATGGCATTTCTTTGAAACAGCTAACAAGTAACAAATATTGTTATTCATAATTTCGTGCCTGAGGATAATGGAAAAGCTATTATTTTTAAGCATGCATTTCAGACATGAACTGGTGAATGGCATTTCTCTGAAACAGCTAACAAGTAACAAATATTGTTATTCATAATTGCGTGCCTGAGGATAAAGGAAAAACTATTATTTTTAAGCATACATTTCAGACATGAACTGGTGAATGGCATTTCTTTGAAACAGCTAACAAGTAACAAATATTGTTATTCATAATTTCGTGCCTGAGGATAATGGAAAAACTATTATTTTTAAGCAAGCATTTCAGACATGAACTGGTGAATGGCATTTCTTTGAAACAGCTAACAAGTAACAAATATTGTTATTCATGATTGCGAGCCTGAGGATAATGGAAAAACTATTATTTTTAAGCATGCATTTCAGACATGAACTGGTGAATGACATTTCTTTGAAACAGCTAACAAGTAACAAATATTGTTATTCATAATTGCGTGCCTGAGGATAATGGAAAAACTATTATTTTTAAGCATGCATTTCAGACATAAACTGGTGAATGGCATTTCTTTGAAACAGCTAACAAGTAACAAATATTGTTATTCATAATTGCGTTTGAAGATAATGAAAAAACTATGATCTTTAAACATACACTTGTGACAGGAATTTACGAATGACGCATTAGCGCATGAATTTTACTCAGTTTAAATTAATGAAAAAATTGTTACCTTTAAACAACTTATTGCTTAAGAATGTTTTTGTAATAATTGTATCTGTAAAATAACGGGTAAATTGTTATTTATAATAGCTGTTTGCAGTTCTAGTAAACTGCTGCCCAGTCCTAGATATTGCGAACAAAAATATATTTCATGGCTTTCCTTGTGATGGCTACTAACCTTACATTTGGGGTTTTATTTTATATCAGGGGTTGAATGGCTGGTCTCTTTTTAGGTCAATGTTCAACTCTAGTCTTAAATTTGAGTCTATCTTACATTGACATTTAACTTTCATAAAAAGACGAAAACATTGAACTACATTAGTAAACTCCAAACTCAGCGGCGCGACCGTCCATAGAGGGCCAAAGCCTACTGTGCCCATCTCAGTTTTCTTGACCTTGGGCTCTGGGGTGCAGGAGCAGATGTTCCGGTCAGGTGGTCAGTCGAAATCGGAACCCCCAGTGCTTAGTTCCCAAGCATGCTTGGTACTCATTTATCGACCCACTGAAGGGATGAAAGGCTGAGTCAACCTTGCCCGGCCCGAGGATCGAACCAGGGACCTGTGGCACGACAACGCGAAGCGTTACCCCTCAACCACTGGGCGCTCAGCCAATTACATTAGTATCAAGAATATATATTTGTCATAAGTGACGTCATAAACTTGGGCATTTATCTATCTATAATCGGCGTTGAACAGCCGACTCGATTCTAAATATACAGCTTTCAATGTTCAACTTCGTAACCTCGTAATTTTAAACCAACCCAGAAGATAAGGGATTTTAAGATCAAGCATGAGGACAAACTATAGATTTCGAGGGGGGAGGAGCTTTCTGAAGGAAATAATGACATTTGCGTTATACGAAGAGGTAAACTACAAAACCTCTATTTTACTCCGGCGTTGTGGTTGGTGCGTGCGAGCCGAGAGCAGAAGTCGTATCAAGCAGCTATAGCTGGGTTTCGAACTTGGGAAATCTTCATTCATTTCATGATGTTATTTTTTTATTTTGTTAGTGTTTCTGCCCAGGTGCTCGTCAAATGTGGAAACTAGAGCCGCGAATGGTTCAGGGGATAGAGCGTTCGCCGTCCAATGAGATGAACCGGGTTCGAATCCCACCAATGGCTTGTCGTTACGAATCAGCATCCGGCTTGTACCGACCACAGTGCTGACGCGAAATATCCTCAGTGGTAGACGGATCATGGGTTAGAGTCCCCTTGCCATCAGGCAAACCGTGGGAGGTTCCCGTGATCTTTCTCTACTTGTCACGCAAATGCGGGTTAGTTCCATCAAAAAGTTCTCCACGAAGGCAAATTTCTCCCTATACTAGATCCAGGAGTTCCCTTGTCTCCTGGATTGGGTTCAAATGACAAAGTTACGGAGTTGAACATTAGTAGTAGTAAACCCAAAACATTAGGTCGGCTGTTCAACGACGGTTATGAAAAAAAATGTGGCAACTTCTTCAGCACAGGCACTAGTACATTATTTTTTTAAATTGAACAAAACAAACCTGACATAATTTAATAATTTAAAAATGATTTTGAAATTTTAGTACTTAAAATTAATCAAAAATGTTCCGCTAATGCTTTTATGCTTCAAAAATACACAAATTTTAAATGCAAGACGGAGATTTGAGCATTAAACGCAGAATTTTTATTAAATATATTTTTCATATTGTTTCATTATTTTGAGTAAATTTAGGTGAATATAAGTGAAAAATATCATATTTAGCATTTTAATAGTTTATTGTTATGAAATACATCAGGAAATACTATTGTCTTTTTCCGTGTTAAAGGTAAAATTTTCTTAACACGGCCAAAGTAATTTTTTAAATTTGCAATTATTTGTAGCCATTTAGCTCTAAGATAAATAGTTATTCATCATTGAATTTTCTTTAATTTTGAAAAATCAATTATAATATATTTTTGAATAGAAATGAATTTTTTTTTCAAACAGCATTTTTTGTATTTTATATTTTAGTACAAATATAATTCCGATAATCTTACAAATCTTTAAATCTTTAGTAAATCTTTAATTACAAATCTTAATCTTTATTAAATTTTAATCTTAAATCTTTAGTTACAAATCTTAAAATCTTTAGTACAAATACAATCCGGATTTCTTATAAGTATTAGACTGTATTTTATAAATAAAAAAGTACCAAATCATATTTTTATTTGCAATTAGAGTGTCAGAATATATATATATATATATCGATAGATAGAATAGATATTTTTGAACTGATAATTTTATCCACTGTTTAAAACTTGAGAAATCTAGCTATTGTCAAAGATAAATGTAGTATTTGGATTTGCTGAAACACGTTTTATCTTGAACTATTTAAGCGTAAGTAATTTGTTTACAACGAAAATAGATAAAAAGAAAATACACCTCTTATATAAAATATCCGGTTTAAGTTCAGAAAATTAAGTTTTAAAACTAGGTTTCGATATCTGAGAGGATTTTTTTTTCTTCGAACATTCCTCAAACTGTTATTCTTAAATAATAGGTTCTGGAAAGAAGAAATGTGATCCTAAATGAGATAAAAAAAAATTCGTGCCCAAATAAAAATAGTCTATCAGCTTTTTGTGAAGGCTCACGTTTCATCAAATAATTGCTTCGCTTCGATTTTCAAAAGATCAAATTTCTTTAAACTTAAGAAGTTATAATGCATTATTTTGTCTATAGTTTTGTAATGTAAAAACCTAAAGAATTATAAAATTAGAGAAAATTCGATAATTATTCGATTAATCATTTGGACAATTTACATATATGAATTGTAAGCGAAATGTATGAAATGAAGATTAGATACGGATAAAAGAGAGGGGTGCTTAATTAAGTGAATCATATTAATTTTTAAAGAGATGATATCTGTATAACTTGAAATATTTGAGAAATTTTAAATATCGATATAATTAACTCGATCTTTTGATAAATCAAATGATTTATTGTATTTTGACTACGAAATATGTTTAAACTTTTTTATAACAAAATATGCGTTAGATAAAATATGGCTAATTTTCTGAATTGTATTTATAAATAAAGCTTTTACTTTAATAAAGTTTTTACTTTAATATCCTTATAGTTTTCTACAAATACATCATTTTAAAAATACAAATATGCTAATTTTATTCATCAGAATCGAATTTTTAAAAAAATGTGAAACCCTAAGTACAATGAATATGTTAAAAGGACGCCATATTACGGGGGAAACTTTTAGTTTCAAATTCTCTTTACCTTCCATCATTAATTTAAAATTTAAAAGAAAGAAAAAGTGAATCCAGGCAAACCTAGATAAAGTCACAAAGTTTCAATTTCTAAAAAAAAAAAAAAAAAAAGTTCAAAATATCTAAGTGCAAACAAATTATTGGAAGTGAACTTCTACATTGCGTAATCCTAAGTTATCTTCGCATAATTAATTTTCCTTTTGATATTATCAAAATTTCTTTCAGTTATTTAATACTTTGTGGTTGGGTGGGGCAGTTGGTTTGTCGTCGGCCTTCTGAGTCCAAGTCTGCGGGTTCGATCCCGGCCCAGACACCGGATTTTCGGAATCACCGGATTTCGGACACCGTAAAATCCTCAGTGGCCATGTCGTATGATTATGCGGATGCTGGTAAATGTATGTAAAAGATCCCTGGAGTACCTTATTGGCTCTTGGCATTTCCGGCAAAATTAAATTCCTAGTGCACTTTAGCATCCAAATAGAGTCTCGGTGCTGCCATCTATTGTGACAGAATTGAGACGTCCAAATTAACATGGCCAACGGTATCTCACCCATTGAAAGAGTGGATGCCACTTCTGGAGAACGCACTATAGGTCTGCTCATCGGGAAGACAGGGAAGGGATTGTGTAGCTCATAGGAAATAAAAAAAAATATTTTAAATTTTAAATTAGAAGTGTAGATGAAAGAGAACTTGCTACAAAACGTTTCTCCCTGGTATGTCCTCCCTAAAAAAACGAATCATAATATCGTAATATATCATCGGACCTATAATTAAATTATTCAAAATTAAAATGTTGCCTGAAAATTCAATTTATAAGAAAGGCAATTAAAAATCCATTTGATTTAATTGCTTATTGTTTTTGAATAAAGTAGGAAATTATAGTTAAATAATAAAGTAGGAAAACCTATGTGTACTATTTTTTGGATCGTTTTTGAAGTATTTATGCCCATTTTTATGTTTTGGTTTCCTTATAGTCTGAAGTATTAAATTTTTTAATAAATCAATTCTTTAGTATTTTTCAATTTTATATTCTTTGCCTTGATTTATTAGGGAGGAGTAATAACTATGCTATATAAAACAACAATGAAAAATTGCGAAGCCTACTATGTTAAAGCTTAAAGAATCTCCAATGCATTCACCTTTAACTAGCTAAAACTGGGTCAAACTATCTCTTAGGGCTGAAAGCTAATCCAGGTAAGGTTTTTAACATTAAAAAAAACACCTCTGTAGTGAAAACCGGGCACGTGTATAACAGGCGAAGGCTCTTAACCTTAAGATAAACTAACCTTAAGCTCTTAAGTTTCACCTTAAGCTTTAAGCACTATATAATCAATCTCGATCTTAAGAAATTGACATGTAACATACAATTGAATTGGTATATTATAAGATGTTAATATATAATATACATCATATACAATATATAAATATGTATCATATATAATATAGATCATATATAATTATATAATATATATCATATATGATATATATGGTAGAAAACTATTTTAAGATAGGAAATCAACAAATCGAATCTGCTCAAGCCTAGATGAGAAATAGTATGCAGTAGCTATATTTTTAGTAGACATGTGTAGCAATTTCTTGAAATTTAAATTTAAAATTAATTTAAGCTTTTCTATTTAAAAAAACAGTGTGCACAGCAGTTTCTGCAGAATCTTTTTCTTTAAAATTTTGAACAAACTTAGTCCATAATGCAAAATAGTTTCAGATGTACCAATTCAACCACTATATTGCAATGTAAAACTTTTGTTTTTATATCTCTATTTTCATTTAAAATACTTTGATACAATTTTTCCCCCCCATCTAAAAGTATTTTCGATCTATCATGTGCCTTTCTGGAAGCTTTTTCTGAAATTGCTTTTAGGGACAACTATTGATTTTCGAGAATTGCTTCATATTAAAGGATGGGATAATGCTATGACCTTTCACAAAACGTGACATATGGACGAATAAAATGCTCATATATTTGAATCTTTACAAGGAATTTTTCCATGTCTATCTTAAATGATTTACCGATGACATTTAATAAAAATCATTGTATGGGATGAAGTTCTATATATGGAGGATATATATATCTACTATGCAATTTAGAATAGGGAGTATTGCTTAGTTGATGTACGGGTACGTTACCAAGATTACAATACAGTGAAATAATTATAAATATATTTTGTTCAAATTTTTTAGATTCTTCTTTTTATTAATTAGTATATATTTGGAGATATTTTGATTTCGTCCAATTTCCACATGATATATTTGGAGATATTTTGATTTCGTCCAATTTCCACATGATATATTTGGAGATATTTTGATTTCGTCCAATTTCCACATGACATATTTGGAGATATTTTGATTTCGTCCAATTTCTACATGATATATTTGGAGATATTTTGATTTCGTCCAAGTTCCACATGATATATTTGGAGATATTTTGATTTCGTCCAATTTCTACATGATATATTTGGAGATATTTTGATTTCGTCCAAGTTCCACATGATATATTTGGAGATATTTTGATTTCGTCCAATTTCCACATGATATGTTTGGAGATATTTTGATTTCGTCCAATTTCCACATGATATATTTGGAGATATTTTGATTTCGTCCAAGTTCCACATGATATATTTGGAGATATTTTGATTTCGTCCAAGTTCCACATGATATATTTATTTGGAGATATTTTGATTTCGTCCAATTTCTACATGATATATTTGGAGATATTTTGATTTCGTCCAATTTCCGCATGATATATTTGGAGATATTTTGATTTCGTCCAATTTCTACATGATATATTTAGAGATATTTTGATTTCGTCCAATTTCTACATGATATATTTGGAGATATTTTGATTTCGTTCAATTTCTACATGATATATTTGGAGATATTTTGATTTCGTCCAATTTCCACATGATCGTCCAAGTTCCACATGGTTCTTCTTTGATTCCAAAACTACCTAGTCCTAAAATGATTTAGGATCTTAAAGAATACAAAATTTTTAGGAGCCTGCATGCTATGAAATGAAAAGAAGCGTGATAATAAATTTTTGCTTTTAAGTTAAATTTTACAAAAATTATCAGTGCTAGATACGATATTTATAGATTGAACATCGAAGTTTTCAATATAGACATCGAAGATTTATAGATTCCTTCTCTTAAATTATAATTCTTGTCCTAAACTTAAAAAAAGCAATAAGTCGTGGTAGCTTAGGGTATAGAGCATTCGCCACTCAATCGGGTGAAGCAGGTTTGAATCCCAGCGTAAGCTGGTTGATACGAATTCTAGCACGCACTGACCAGTTTAAAAGTATCCTAAGTGGCACATGGCTGATGGGTCAGAATCCCCCTGCCATCGGGTTAATATCGGAAATTTTTCGTGTTTTTCCTTTCCATGTAAAGCAAATGCGGGTTAGTTCCATGAAAACGCCATTCATAAAGGCTAGTTTGGCCCAGTGCTTGATCCAGGAGTTCCCTTGTCTTCTGGGTTGGGTTAAAAATTACAACAGTATGGAGTTGAACATTGATAGTCGTAAATTCAGAATTGGATCGGCTGTTCAACACCGGTTATAAAAAAGAATAAAATAATAAAAAAACGTTGGTTAGAGGTGGAAAATTAATGTTTAAGCTATGAAAAAAGAACATTTTCCCCATAAATGATTCGCCAGCTTTTAATAACGTCTTGTATCATTTCTCGTTTAAGAATTTTCTACTCTCAAATTGAATGTTTTACTTTACTTTTGACAAGCTATCAAGAATATACATTAAAATTTATATATCTTCGGAGTGCTGAACATTGGACACCAAACTATATATATATATATATATATATATATATATATATATATATATATATATATATATATATATATATATATATATATATATATATATATATATATATATATATATATATATATATATATATATATATATATATATATATATATATATATATATATATATATATATATATATATATATATGTGTGTGTGTGTGTGTGTGTGTATAATGAATCTAAGAAAAAGAGTAAGACAGTGAGAGAACTGACAGTTCGGGGTTATTATCCCTTTGGCACTGTTTTCATCTCTTCAGTTCATAAACATTTCTTCTCGTGATTTTCAGTTTTAAGGAAAAACTTTTATTTTAATTTTAATGACATTAAAAAGATTCATTCAGAAATTTGCTGCCATTGGAATCTATATTGTTTCTAAATGTATGAAGAAAGATGTGAGTCGAATAAAATAGTAAAATTCATAGTACTATATCATGGTATTTAGAATTTATACTATTTTCAGATAAAATTATATTATTTTTTTTGAGCAGAAAGAAATCAAAGGTAAGCCCATTCTGATAACATTTCAAAAACTTAATAGTCGAAACAATGACATTGCAAATAACCTATATGATGTCCTGATATTTAGCAACCACTTTATTCTATGATCATCTTTTGTTACACGGAAAAACTAAATTATTTAGGGTAAACTAGCCAGTGAAGGAACACTTAAGCTTCGCTTGCCTTTTAAAAAATCATATTAATTTCAAAATTCGTAATTTTTGTTAAATGACAGTGTCAAATATATTTGTTACTAATTGTAAATTACGTAAAAACATTGTAGAGAACTTACATAATATTGGAGGTTCAAATAACAAGTAGTAAGAAGACCAAGTGAAGGAACAGCTACTACCAGTGAATGAACACCCAGTAAGAGAACACTTAATTTTGGTTATTTTCTAATTCTCTTTATGAATTTATAAGCCATACAAATATTTAAAAACAAGTCTATTCTTGAAAATATAACATATAAATACTTCGAAAATGTTAACTTTTTTCTTGTAATCATGAATTGAAAATTAACGTGTCAACATATTAACACATACTGTTCATTCACTGGGAAATCTATGCCCAGTGAAGGAACATGCCTGTTCCCTCACTGGTTAGAAGTTGTTTTTCGTATTTTTAACGTTCGTATTTTTATTCGTATTTTTCGTATTTGATGCGGAACATCACTAAAGGTGCAAGAAAATTAAAGTTCATCTTTTATTTTAATTAACTTAGAAAAAAAACCCAGTAAAGGAACATTTGTTCCTTCACTGGTTTTTCATCGTTTGGCGATCCAGTGAATAAACACCCCCTTATCTCAATAGTTTATTATACTATGATGCTTAAAAAAATAAAACGCAACTTCAATAACTGTATTTTGAATTCTCTTTTTTACAACGAGAAAAATAAAACTATTACATGCAATTAATTGAACTTCAAATATATAAATACAAACACTCACCTTATAATTTTTTCAATGAAACAAGGTGGTGTAGAAATAATAGCAAATTTAAAATTTTTTCCAGAGAAGTCTATTTGACCAGATAATCCAAAACATTGCTAGATGACTTCCTATTGTTTGGCAGTAAGCTATTGTTACCAATCAATCTAAGGAAAAACTTTCAAATTCTTATTTTTACTCAATATATATGAAATGTTCCTTCACTGGGTAGTGTTTCTTCACTAGTTGGATTACCCTATTTTATTATTTTTGGTTCATTGTTATTTCAGTAGCTTGTTCGATGTACTTGAGACTCAAAGAGTTAAGAATATAGTGCTACACAAGTAACAACGCGTTACAAAGTTTCCCTCTTTCGCAGTCAGAATTGGCCTCCCAAATCATGCAACTTATACTTTTGGACATTTTCATTGTGTTTTTGAAAGTCCAAGGATTATGCCTACAGATACATAACCATTCATGACTCGATGGAGGAAATTGTGGAAAGAAATTCAGCACTTTTATGCAAAATGATCATTGAAATTTCGACAAAAGATTGCGCATGTACCAGCAAATTACGGGGATTATTTACCACATATATGCTATTTCGTACATTACCATATAAGCATTTTAAGCATTGATAAAAAGCAAGTTTGACCTGAAATAAACCTAATAACATATGTTAAGTAAATATACATATAATCTATATATATAAAAAATAATGTCTGTGGATGTGTGTGTGTGCGTGTGTTTTTTAAAGACCCCTAAACAATCCGACAGAAAACTATGAAACTTGGTATACGGATAGTTTAAAGCAGTGGTTCTTAACCTTTTCAAGCCGCGACCCAAATTTGAGAAATATTTTCATGTCGCGACCCAAATTTGAGAAATATGTTCATGTCGCGACCCAAAAAAAAGTAAAAATTTTTTCATTGCTTTATTTTAGATCATATTTTTAAAAAATCTTCAATCCTACGATGATGATTTTTTTTAACTTACGAATTTCTTATTTATTTTTTTAATAATAAAGATAAACAAAAGTACTTTTCGATCCAGCGAAAATTTAATTAATAATCAAGTGTTTTTAATAATTTTTATTGACCAAATTAAAATATATTTATAACTTTTTGAAAATAATTGACATTTTAACTTATTCCTAAAAAAAAAGAAATATCAATACGTATGTTAAGTTTTTTAAATTTTAAATGCAATTCATACAGTTTTAATGAGAACTTTGTGCTTGAATACATTTTGAAAGAGAGGGCCCTTATGTTAATTCTTTTTTACTTTTTTATTTTCTTTTTTATTTTAAACATTAACTACTAAGTATCTTTTATTCTTATATTAATTTTGCACCTTGATATTCTAAACTAATTATGAGTCATGTGCCTTTTTTAATTATTATGAACGAGGATTAAGGGTATAGAGTTACCCAGGTACCTCATTAAGCCTAGCCTGAGCAAGCCACAATGACTTCTTCTAGGAGGTGTTGGTATTACTTATTATTTGGTGTATTACTAACTTTTTTGGTTCGACTCAGTGCGACCCAAGAAATATGCTTCGCGACCCAATTTTGGGTCGCGACCCATAGGTTAAGAACCGCTGGTTTAAAGCACGAGGAAGGTCACTGTCGACATTAGAACATTCTACTACAAACCGTTCGAGCGGGATGAGCAAAAAATGGAATTTTCTGATTGGTTACGCGTTAGCCATTGTTTCAAATTTAACGATTTAATTTTTCACATATTTTAAAGATAACATTAGTGATAGTTGCTAGCTTATAGCTCTATTTGATTGAAAAAATAGTTTATTGTACGTATTTAAACATTCAATTATTTTATATTCGCTATGTTAGATAAATTCAATGAATATTATCTGGTAGTACGCGTGGTCTACGTCGCCAAATTTATACTCAGTCTGATACCACGCGCTCTTATTTAATTTATATTAATTCTTTTAAACGTGTTTCTAAAAAATTACTTATTTAAAACCAACGGTAATGAAATAGAAGGAAAAAAAATTATTTATTCAAAAGCAAAATTAATGGGAAAGTGTCATTATTTCGGTTAGGACAATGAGGCTTAATTACACCAATGATGCTTAATTAAGATAATATATACATATTGAAATAAAAGAAATGAGCCATGTACTAGAAAGCAAAAGAAATGGAGTAAAGGTATTTATTTGAGTAGAAGAACAGCAAGAAATCGTCGTACTATCATTGACGACAATGATGCTTAATCCAATGTTGGTAATATGCGTTAGTTGAAATAAAAAAAAATGTGCGTGGAGTCCCTCCGCGCGGAAGAAGTTAAACTTCGTAACCTGCGACGTTAATTGTAGAAGAATCAGCAGTCGTAGAAGGATCACTAGTTCTATTCAACGACTCTTTTCTCTTTTTCCTGCTCCGCTCACTTCCGTGCTCTGTAATAGCGGTAATATTGTGCATTTTTCCCTCGTGGACCTCTTGAACCAGTGGAAGTGCTTGTGGTTGCCTCATCGTCTCGCCATGGAAAATGTATTTGTATTAATAATGTATGTGAATGCGTCATAATGTAATTTCAAAAAAGAAAACCTAACAATCAATTGATATTCACAAGAGACGTACCTAGACATAACCTTAAATCCGTCGCATTGTCCGTGGGATTGTTTTCACTCATTTTTTAGAATTGTTATCCACTAAATTTGAAAATAAAAAGTACTATCCTATTAAATTATATGTGTATCAAAACAAACTAAAAAAATATTTATAGAAAAACAATACTTTTATTATTTTTAAGCTAGTGAGAACCAAAGCAATATGGAAATGAATGAGGGAAAACTGGATCCTACCACGTGATTTCCTGGCCAATAAAAATGTAGCGTTAAACGTTTAGCGCAACCTTGTTGGAAGTTGCATAAGAAATATAACTTCTAAAAATAAAATAAAATAAGCTATAAGCTTAAAAGCCAATCTCATGAAAAAAAGATTAATGGGAAATTCGTCTAAGAGAACCGTAAAAAATCGCCTTTCACATTTGACTCTTAATTCATTTGTAAGTATCACTGACGGTAATATGTACTACTGGTACTATGGTAATTGGCGAATCGGCTTTGGCACGAATTCTACAACTGGTTCTCCGTAGTTTCAGAAAATATCTGTTTCAGCGGTAGCTAATATAGTGTATAAATATTTTAATGAATTTGAATCAAAATAACTTTTTTTCACCACTATTTATAAATATTTTAACAACAAATTAAAGGTCAGAGAGAGAGAGAAATGGTTATGCTCCAAAATCCTTATGAAATTCTAATATACATATTTTTTTTTTTTTTAAAAAGTGGGCTTTAGTTTGCTGTCACTGACATATGAAAAAATTCAAATGTTCAAGAGTTATGTAATAAGTACCAAATATACTGATATAGGTATAAGATATTATATTGATATATATTTGGTGATTATTAAAACTGCACCAATACCAAACAGTTTTAATACAGATACTTTGGAATTAAGCGTCTTACGACCCCCCGAAAGGGTTATGTACTTGAATAAATTACTTAATGGAGATAAATTTTAACTATCATGAATTGGCCGCGAGCATTAGTATCATGCCAAGTGATGCTAAATACAATTTATCTTTTTTCCAATGGTTTGAATTGCAAACAACGAGCTTTACTTGCTTCAATAACGTAAAGCCACAGAAGATTGCAACATATAATATTAAATAAAGAAATAAGAAATTACTTTAGCAATATTTATCTACATTGAATACTTAGTGGAAGAGCCAGGTAAAATACATTTTCAGAACGAAAGAAGGGGTTGTGTATATATATATATATATATATATATATATATATATATATATATATATATATATATATATATATATATAATAAAAAAATAAATACAAGAAAACACGAAGATAGTTAAGAAAAACAATAAGTTTCATTTATTGCGCTTAAGCTGCAAGTAAACAGAACTCATTAGATAAGTTCAAAATGAATAAAAAACAAAGAAAAATTACCGACATATGGAAAAAAAGGGGGGGAATAATAAGTAAAAAAATAATAAACAGTTTAAAGTATTTTGCTTTGGCTTTATTGATACAATATTAGAAAGCACTCTGTTTTGCGGATATAATCGTGTGGGCTGATGTAAAGATTACATCTTTTTTTTTCTCCCGGTTTTTCTTCAATAAAATTTCATCCTTTTTTCCCCCCTTTTTTTAAAACTGTTGTTTGTTACTTTTTTACTTATTATTTCCCCCCTTTTTTCATATGTCTATAATTTTTCTTTGTTTTTTCTTCATTTTGAACTGATATATATATATATATATATATATATATATATATATATATATATATATATATATATATATATATATATATATATATATATATATATATATATATATATATGTAATAAGAAAAACCTAAAGACATATGTTTTCTATCAAAATTACTTCTAGCTTGAATCTTTGGCTCGCACAGTATAATATGAAGCAAATAATTTCTCATTTCTTGTAACGTATTCATATTGGTTTAAAATAATATAGAGATGATCCTTATCATAAGTCAAACAGCGCATTAAATTTGTGAGACAGTAAGTATTAATTTTTATGATGCATTCATTCATATCAGCTGCATATCTAATTCTTTGTAAGATCTTAACATCGATCTTACTTATTTTGTCGAGTAAAACTCTACAAACAGATAAATAACTCAAATACATTTCAAATGAATAGTTAATGCAAAACATATTCTCGTTAAAATCACGTTTTGAATGTCGGAGATATTTCAAACTAAGTTAAAGTTACACAAGTTTTCTAGTGTGTATATTTAATGGAATATTCTTCCATTAAGTATGATGTGTTGTACTAGAATTGCGATAAGTATGTGCTAATAAATGCATATTATTATTATTTCAAAACTTTTCGAAGCCTTTGGTTTGAAATAAATGAGACGTGGTAGGTTTAATTTAAACATGCTTGTGTGTAATATAACTTAATTATTATTTTTTCCTTACATAAGAACTTATCTGTCCTCGAGATATAGCATTATCATGTTTATAGTACTATTTTATTGTAAGTAAAATTGTTTTTGATGTAAGTAAGTAAAATTGTAAGAAGTAAAATTGTAATGACCGGATTTATACCGGATTCTTGTCATGGAAAGTTGCTTAAATTGTATCATTTTTGCTCTTAAATTTTCATCTTTTACAAATCATCGACAATTACATTGGAAATATTTTACTGATGAAATTCAGTTTTTTCGGTTATAATGTTTTACAACGAGAACTAAGAAGTAATTGATTTTGTGCTTTTGAAAGTAACTGAAAATTAAATTTCTTGTATTTTTTGACACTAATTTATTGATTTTACTCAGAATTTGGATTATATCATTTAGAGGTACACAGCTTATTCTAACCGAATGTACAAACTTTTGAAAATAATTTGTTACTCAAAAGTACATATCTCTGGAGCAAAAATGTTTGTTTCTTTAAATCGATTCAAAATGTTAGAATTTAATCGTTCAATTAGACAATAAATAATAATATGTAATTATGAACTATTCTTTTTGTATGAAATTATCTTTCGGAAATTAATTTTTAGTTTGCACTATTATATTTTGGAGATAAAGTAACGCAAAAAAAAAAAAAAAATGATATTAACAGGAGTGAATGTTCTATCTCTATTAAAGCTCAGTAAGTGGGACCCTATTTAGCATATTATGACTGTTAACTACATTTTGAGAATAAAAAATAAGAATTCACTAAAAAATATATTTTTGCTTAAAAAAAAGTTTTTCTGCAAACAAATCGTCTGTCAACTATAAATAAATCATCTGCTGTCTTTGTAAATCAATCGTCTGCCCTACTTAATTAGTATAACTTTTATTGATGAAAATTACATTTTAACCCTTTGACATAGATGGGACACAGGTGTCCTTTTTATATTTTTTTTGACACTTTAATTACAAGCAAATTATGTTTCGGTATTTACTTATTTAAACAATGTAATAGTTACTGAAAAAAATCTGTTAGATTATCGGAATTATAGTTGTACTAAAATATATAAAATTTAGAAAAAGTAGTTTGACCTTTTTTTTCATTCATATTCAAAAATTTATTAATAATTAATTTGGTGAAATAAAGAAAGTTCAATGTTTATCTTAGATCTAAATAACTGCAAATAAATAAAAATTTGAAAACTTACTGTTTTGGAAGTGAGCCCTGTTTGGAAGATTTTTCCATTAACGCAGAAAAAGATATCGATCTCCATCTGTTACTCCATCTGTCTCCGTAATCCTGATTTTACTTCAGTCTTTAGAAGTGAATTAATCGCAATTGAACAAGGCATCGATGCTATAATCAACGAGAGTGACTTTGGAGATCTTTGGATCCTGTCGGACAGTCGCAGGTCCCTTCAACACCTACACAAATGGACTAAAGTTGGAGACAAAACAAGCATCTCCATCCTTCTTAAACTTCAATTTATTTCAAAGCACCACGACGCTCATCTTCAGTGGATACCATCCCACGTTGACATCTTTGGCAATGAGCAAGCGGATCGCTTGGCCAAGGAGGGCTGTAGTCATTCAACACCTTCGTCCTCAGCCCTTACCTACTCAGAGAATCAGTCCAAAATCAAAAGCCATCTATCAAAAAAGTGGAGGATCCCCCCCCCCATCTCATCATTGGTATGCGGCCAAGGAACCGGGCTCTTCACTTGTTCATATAGGGGATAGAGCGTCTCAAACAGCTATTTCTAGATTGGCAAGTGGACACACGAATAGTCTCTCGTACTTTGAAGGAAGAAAGACTAATGCAATCTGCTCCAAATGTGAAGCCCAGCAAGCCTCAGCCGAACACGCTAGTCCACTTCTTGTCATCGACATTTTGAGAGTCAACAACCTATTGGATCTTGTCTGATTTCGTCAGACAATTGGAGGATGGGGAACAACAACAACAACAACAACAAGACATCGGTGTTTCACGCTATATTTCATAACCACTTATAATTAAGATTCTAAATATAAAAATTTTCACTTATTTCGACCTAAATTAATACAAAGTAATGAAAAAAAAAGAATGAAAAATAAATTTAATAAATATTTTGCATCAAAGGATTAATACGTGAAATACGGCCAGTACATCATATGTTATTAAAATATTGAAAGGTATTTTTATTCAGTTTTGGACTACTTTTATGTCTCTGTTCGGAAAAGAACATGGTTGAGGTCTTTCAACTTTCTAAAATTTTTTGGATTTTTACTAGTGGTAGCTAAGTTTATGTTTCAAAATTTGATTCTTCGCTTTGTAAATTTGATTTCAAAATATTCTCATACCACTCTGCGTAAGCGATTACAAGTGATTGCAAGTGTCAGTGATTGTTGTTATCGTAAGCCATCAAGGCAAGCCATGCGATTGTTCTTGTTTTCCAGTGGTGCCATCTATGGCCAAGAATTCGACTTTTGCCACACTCATACATCACACCCGTTTACTGGCGAGTTAGAGGGTTAATTTTGACCTGAACGAGAGAACGATCAATCTCCAATTCAGTACCAGAGGTATAATTTGTTATCGGAACATGGTGGACTTTGTGACCCGACAGATTTAACTTGCATCAACCACCATTTACTACACTAGGATGTCCAGCCACTCTGCCAACCAGGCTATCCCGGTCATATAAATGATTCAAAAGTTCATATGAAACGTTACATTGTTCCAGCTCTGTCAGCTTTTAATTGTTCACAAAATAACTGAAAATTGTGAAAGCCTTAGTTTTTAATTGTTTATCACTCTATAAATTATTTTACAAATGTGCCAGCAGCCCTGTGATTGTGTTTTTTGATTACACGACAAAATAATATTTTAAATAAATATTACAGAAAATTAAATCTAATTCGCGTTTTGTTTTGAATAAAGTTGAGTTGAGAGAAAATGATACCACGAATTTTTGCTGGATACCTGATATTGTCTATTTTTAATATTACTACAACGAAGATTTAAAAAGAAAGAACATTCTATGTCATCAAGTTTTCGTTGTTAATTTTAAATTTAATTATTAAAACTGGTATTTTTATTTTTTCTTTATACTGAAAGCTGTAAAAATATGAAGAACAGTATGTTTCGTTAATGATGTTAACGAAAATGTTTCTTTTGTTGTATCCTTTTTTTTTTCCACACGCGTCTGATTTTCTTCTTTTTTGTAAAATTCAATTAGTCATTCCGGGTGAAGTTTTGATGAAAGATACTTAATATAAAGGAAAAAATTTCTAATTTAAATAAACTGAAAAATGAAGCAGTTTCAAATACTTAACTTAAAAAAAGAAATATTTCTAAGCTCAGCCTCTGAAAAATTAAATTATCCATTTTTGAAAAATTCGCTTCAGTTTCTTAATTTTATGTAAATGAAGTAAATAATTGCTTGGATTCGTGAATAAAATTGTGGGATTCTTAATGAACGTTGAAATTTTAATATTTATTAACTGTTTTGTTTTGCAGTGTTCACAACGCTTTTTTTTTCTAATAAAAAACGCGATATCATAAGCATGATATGTTATTATCGTGAGAAGATATTCTTTTAGTATTTAAAATAAGGCTCAACTAGATCCGTAACTTAACTGTTATGTACTAGGGTGTCACAAAAATAATATTGTTTCTGTGAAATTGGCAACTCTCTCTATGTAAACTGCAAACAATGGTCACCATTTGTCATTAGTTCTCGGATTATGCCTGGACAAAGTCAATTTATGAAATGACATAATTGATTTGAAATATAAAATTAGATTTATCAGGTTGCAAAATTAGTAGTGCCTTCCGAATTAGCTTTAAAAAATTTAGAAAAAATTAAAACCTACACTATTAACATTTTTATAAATTAGAAATGCTCTTAATATTCACACATGTATGCAGTTTATTTTCATGCTATTATTATATTAAAATCAACAGGAAAAATTTAAAGCCATAAAGAGAGTTTTAAACGAATATTGTTTTATTTAAAAATAATTGAAGATCAAGAGGAAAAAACGGCTTACGTTCATTTTTCGCAAATCAATAGCTTGGAAATTTGCTTCTTCCCGAGAGTTATTACACAGTGAAGATGAACCGGGCTTTGAAATAAAAAACGGGTCTTGTCAGCATTGAAATCCAGTTTTTTTCAGTTATAGGCAGTTGTCACTTTTTAATATGGCGAGCAACACTTTTCAAATTTCCCAGAAATTTGTGTCATCGATCCCATTCTCTATGAAAGGTCTCTAATAAATACATTAAGTTACTTGCATGATATGCTTGTAAAAAATTTATTGCTGAAACGAAACCATGATTAACCAAAACATTTCATTAGATTTTGATAATGAAGGAATAAAGGGAAAGCTTCACTAAACAAAAACGAGGTATATTTTAACATTGAACAGATATTAACAACAGACTATTTCAAGTGTTTGTTACTTGCTATTTAAAGATGCATACATTACTAACATGTATATTACATACATGCATCATACATACATACGAAAACATTTGTAGTGGCAGTGCATGCCTATGCATATTCCATTTACGTTGATTACTTATTTTTATATTAGTAGAACATGCATGTGCAGGCTTGTGTACTCAATTAAGGCTTAAAAAAGCTTTGTCAAGTAGAAGGACAGATAGAACAATGCAAAGAGGGACATCACGAAGATATATTTAGGCTACGCACATCGTTTAGTGTACGATACCGCTGAGCTAGGGATGCCTCTTTGATTGCTCATGAAATTTAAGAGTTGTAGAATTGCTCTGTGTTTTTGCTTGTAGCTTTATATTTCTAATAATGAGGCTTTTAGTAGAGGCTAGATAGATAGCTGTGTTGAAAAATCAGAAACGGTTTGATTTATTAGTACGACATACATTCGCAGACTTGTGTGCTCAATTAAGGATTATAAGTTGTTGCAGTTAATTTATGTCGCACTAGAGCTGCACGATGGGCGACGGTCTGGGAAACACCCCTGAGGATGATCCGACGACATGCCATCACAATTTTGATCCTCTGCAGAAGGGATGGCACCCCCGCTTTGGTAGCCTGACGACCTGCACGCGAAGTCGAGTACTTTACGGTAGAACAGTTTAACGAGGACCAATATCGCACACCCTCGGTCCCTACGCAGACTGATCCAAGTGATCACCCACCAGCACACTGACCGTAGCCAGTGATGCTTGACTTCAGTGATCTGCTGGGAACCGTGTCTTAACGATCAGTCCTCTGCGGGACTAAGGCTTATAAAACTTAGACAAGTAGAAGGACAGATAGCACAATACAGAGAAGTACATCACAAATAATACATCCAGGGTTACGGCGGGATTCGAACCCGCCACCTCCACGCTTTACAGAGTGTTTGGCGGGCGATACCGCTAGGCCAGGGAACGGTTAGGGGCTTCCAAGAATTTGTTAAGGAATTGGAGTTTGGTCCGAGGATTGAAAGACAAGTTCACGACATCGCTAAGTGCTGGGTTCTAAGGAGATAAGGATTGGTGGAGGTCTTTTGGAGCATTCCGGAATGAGGGTATAAAATTTTATTATTTCACTATTTTTAATAGTAGTTGCGAGATGCGTTCTTCCTGAATGTTTCCAATGAGTTGCTCACGGGATTAATATTACGTGCGTGTCATTTAATATTTAATATTGATTTGTTAAATTAGCTTCTTTAAAAAAAATCTGAATTACATTTGATTAAAAGTTTACTAATGCAAATGTTAAAAGTAAATTTCTAACTTATAAGTTTGACTAAAATTGAATATAATTTTTAAATGCATCGAATAAAGTTTTAATGCATGGAAGTTTATGAATGTTTTTTAAATGCATGGAATAATAACAATTATTTTGTTCAAAGATGCTTTAATTAGCTTAAACTTAGTCCCGTTTTAATTAAACTTGTTTTTGGTAACATTAACGATAGTTTAAATAGTCATTTTTATTACTTTTGAACACTAGCACCTTGCTATATAAACCAGCGTGAATAAATATTTTTTTCTTAAAAGCTGTTTTCCGATGTAGTTTAACCCCTTCCTTCTCGCTCCCGTGAAAATGACGGGGTGAGTTTTCGTTCGCTATTTCTCGCTCCCGTGATATTGACGGGCTGGAGTGTTCAGTAGTAATGCGCCAATAAGAATAAAACTAATCCATTTCTTTTACCTGGAAAAAATTTTATTTCTCATTTTACACAACATATAGCAGTAGCAAGATATTTTAAAGGTAATTGTAAATAGTTAGTTTAATTTAAACTAGATACTAGCACTAATCAAATACGCGTATTTGGCAAAATAGACACTTTTATGACCATTTTCTTGAAAATTAACCGATCGTTAGGGGGTTAAGTACCAATTCAAAGGAGGATTAAAGTTCTACGTGTAATTGCACAGAAAGATATTATTGTATAGAGGGATATATTCTAAAGAGTTAATGAAATTGATCCAAAATTTAGGAAGGACTCTAAAGTTCCAAAGAGGGAAATGATATATTGTTTCGACGGAAGTCAATTATACGGTTTAACTGTTCAAGAGATATTTCTCAGCTTTTTTTTTAAGTTGTTGCTCATTTACGTCGCACTAGAGCTGCACAATGGGCTATTGGCGACGGTCTGGGAAAGATCCCTGAGGATGATCCGAAGACATGCCATCACCATTTTGATCCTCTGCAGAGGGAATGGCACCCCTGCTTCGGTAGCCAGATGACCTGCACGCGAAGTCGAGCACTTTACGGTAGAACAGTTTAACGAGGACCAATACTCAGCTATTTGTAATTTCTGATTTATTTATTTATTTTTACTTGCATAAATGCAGATTTGAGTGCCTAGTACCAAGAACGGCTTATAAACCCTTGCCTAACGAAAAGCATATAGAACAATCAAGAGAAGACACAACACAAAAATATTTCCAAGATTCTGGTGGGATTTAAACCCGTTACCTTAACGTTGCAGAGCGGATATCACTTCACCAGGAAGTTTCGTCCAATATCTATTTAAAAAAGATGGTCTTATCAAGATGAAGTTCATATTTTGCTTAAAGCTGCTTAAATACCACCTTATTTATATGAAGATCGTTTCACTTATTCACTCGTACAATTCTCCTGGGAATTCGGGGACACGAACCTGCGACCTGAATTTTACTTATACCAAAATTCATATCTGCTTTGTCCCGCAGTGGACTGATCGTTAAGACACGGTCCCCAGCAGATCACCGAAGTCAAGCATCACTGGCTACGGTCAGTGTGCGGGTGTGTGACCACTTGGATTAGTCTGCGTAGGGACCGAGGGTGTGCGGTATTAGTCCTTGTTTAACTGTGCTACCGTAAAGTGCTCGACTTCACGCGCAGGTCGTCGGGCTACCAAAGCGGGGGTGCCATCCCCTCCGTAGAGGATCAAAATTGTGATGGCATGTCCTCGGATCATCCTCCGGGATGTTTTCCAGACCGTCGCCAATAGCCCATTGTGCAGCTCTAGTGCGACGTAAATTAACAACAACAACAACAACAACATCATATCTGCTTTGTCTATTAAGTTTAATTAGTTTAAGAGATTTGTTTTAGCTAGATTTGTTATTGATAAGTTAGTGAAACAGTAATAAATTGTCGATTATTTATTACTTTGGGGCCCCCATAGCTAAGCAATCTTGTTATTTCATTTAATGTTCTGCAGTGTGGAGGTTGCTAGTTGAATTCCCCCGTTAACTAGGATGCGTCTTTGTGATTTCTCTCTGTAACTGTAGTATCAGTTGTTCTACTTAACAAGGATTTATAAGGCCGCATTCTGAAATAAACACACTATGCATACATGTGTAACAATAAGTAAAATTGTGTTCCGAAGTCGTTGATGATCCTTAAGAGGACGCTAAACTACGAGAAAAACTTTTCATCTAAAATTATGCTTACTTCCATAGTTGATTTAAAATTTAAAATATAAAAAAAGAAAATTTAGGCAAACTTAGAGTAGGTCATGAAGTTTCAATTCCTGAAAAAGTCCCGAAGAAAAGTCCGATGGAAAGTTTAAAAAGTCTGGCAGTGGACTGATCGTAAAGACACGATTCCCGCCGAATTCAAGCGTCACTGGCTGAGGTCAGTAAGCGGGTGCTTTGACCAGTCTGCGTAGGGACCAAGGGTGCGTGGTATCAGTTCTCTGTAAACTGTTCTGCCGTAAAGTGCTCGACTTCGCAAGCAAGTCATTGGGCCATCCCCTCTGCAGAGGATCAAAATTGGGATGTCTTTGGATCATCCTCAGGGATGTTTCCTAGACCGTCGCCAAAACCCATTGTGCAGCTTTAGTGTGTAACAGTAACTAAAAAAATTGGGCTTACATGGCCGCGGAGCGTTATCACCCGCCAACCACTGTGCGAAGCATAGAGATAGTGGACTCGAATCCCACTGTTACACTGGATGTATATTTGTGCTGTCCTTCTTTGTATTGTGCTATCTGCTCTTCTACTTGACAAAGGTTTATAAATCTGCAAATGTATGTAATTCCAATAAATAAACAATTAAAAAAATAAGTTTAGCTTTAATTGGGCTCACAAGCTTGCAAATGCATGTCGTAACAATAAATAAGTAAACAAATTAAGCTTATTACTTTAAACGCAATTGGGTATAATATGAAAAAAACACAACCACTTCAACTTTGAAAATTTTACTTGGAATAACATTTACCTTTTAGTTTTATTAATAAGCTGAGTTTTAAATATGTTTACTAAAATCATAAACTTAGATAAAACAACAAAATAAATTATTTCAAGAGGAACTAGACTAATACAATTCCAACCTGCCGAGTAGCAACTTATAACAACACACTTCATTTAATGTTTACTTGTTGCTATAAATCAGGTTCGCAGAAAATGCTGTTTACTAGTTAAATTTAGTAGGAATAACACGACCTGTGACGTAGGCTATAGTATACCCAATTGTATTTATCGGATGTTTAAAATTATCTAAAGATCAAAAAACAAATGTTGCTAAGAACTTCGATGGATTGTGTTTTTAAAATTTGTGATAATATTGTACTGCGAAAGCAAGGAAAAAGATTGAGAATCTGTAATATTTGGTTATGAAAAAATTTCCTATCTTCACTACAAAAACCGTTTTTACTCTTAGATGTTCAAAAAACTCAATAATTGGTAAGTTGAATTTTTGATCCATGACAATCGTTAATTAGGTACTCGATAAGTTTCTTATACGATTGAGTTTTAAATTTTTCATTAATATTTCATGCGCAGTTAAATGTCAAGAGCACTAACATAACATACATACAACTAGTTACTATTTCAGAATTTTATTTTAGATTTAGTTCCGGCCTTTTTCCTTATTCTGGACTCCGGAAAAACGCGATCAAATTTTTTTAAAGTAATGTGTAAAAATAAGTTCCCATCAGTTCGTATTTGTTGATCAACGACCACAGGAATATTTTGTTTGTTAGAACATCTCTTTTGGAATTAGGAACTATAAATAACTAACAGCAACGACACGTAATTTTGGGAGGAGTGTCTTAACTACTTATCTAAAACAACTGATGAATCTATTATTTTTAATGTATTTTGCATTTTCCTTAGTTATGAGTTATATCACTGTGAGAGAGAAATTCTTTAACTTTCCACTTGATAACTCATACATTATTTAATTTAGCAGTTTACGAAATGTAGCATAAATGACGCTATTTGAGATAAAATTCTGGGTAAATTGTGTTTAGTGTATGCTTGAAAATTAAAAAATAGGAGAAGTGCATGAAGGTTTATTGTAAAAAAATTAGTTTTTGAAATATTTCCTGGCGTCTACAATGCTACATTACATGGTTTTCAAAGTTAAGTGCCATCACCCGGTATACATTTGTCCGGTATACCCTACACTCATTTTTTTAAGGTTAAGCGTCACTGCCCAGTTTACATTTGCCGGGCATATTCCACGTTGATGTGTTTTTAAGGATAAGTGCCCTTGCTCGGTATACCCTACACCGTTACTGTAAATTGACGAAATGCAAGTAAACTCGTCCGCATCGTGTGCAGAAGCTTAACGAATCAGTTTCCTTAGAGCTAACATTTGTTACAGATCTGCAGTTATTTATGAAATGCATTTGTGTTAGAAAATCACCGTAAGACAAGTGAACTTTGAATTTATTAGAGTTGATTCGGCATGTTAAAGGGGCTCCAAAAAATGTGCCAAAAATGGTTGGCGAGAAAAAAAAATCGCCAAACATCGGGTATCGATGCATAATAAAACAGTTTGAAAAATGAAAAATGCAGCAGTTTCAAATACTTTAAGCAAAAGAGTTTAGCTCAGCTACTCAAATATTAAAGAACAGTTTTTAAATTAACTTTTTTTTAGTTTTATAACATGTAAATAAAGCAAAAACTGTTTAAAACCAAAAATAAAAATGTGGAATTTTAAATGAAGATTAAATTGTAAAAGCTTTTAACCAACTATACGTAAAAACCCTATTTTTTTTTCATTTGATATTCGTTGAGTGCTTCGGCGTTTGTTTAGGCTGCATAAATAAAGTAATAAGCATTTACTTTTTTCTTGGAACGCTTTATTTGTTTAACTATTCTTTTATGATTTTGCCATTTTTCCATTGTTGCATTGCGGGAAAATTGACCTCCTTTCTTCCTATAGTTAATGGTCGAAAAAGTTGTGGTATATTCTTCGACTCAATGACTTTTTATAAAGAGTTTGGCAAAAAACTTGGAACAGAGCTAATCATAAAAATAAGAATATTTTCCATTAAGAGAGATCTTTACTTTTCTTCTCTGTTTGTTAACAAGAAAAAAAATGTATATATAAAATGTAGAACATAAAAAAAAGTTCTCAAATTTCGTTTCAAAATTTGCATTTTGCATAAGTTATAATTTATTAAAAGAACATAAAAAAGCAAATTGTAAATTTACTTTTGTTTCATTTTATAAGTGTGCTTTGTGTGCAATAAAGCTTTATGTATATGTCGTAAGCTAATTTAAACATTTGGCTCTTTGCAAACTGCCGCCGTCTCTTTGATGTGCCGCCGTGCCATTTAGAAAATTTTCCAATACTTTCAAAGTAACCTCACTTTTTTCAGACTTTTCGGAGGAAGTTCAAAACCTAACCTATTAGGTAATTAGGAAAAATATCATTAATCGCTCAATTTGTGGTGATTATTGGTATTATAATATATAGAAAATATGGGTGGATGATTATATTATGGTTTATTTCAAGCAGTTTGTAATGAAAGTAATGAATCGAATCACGGTTTAATTGAACCATGGTTGATCAGGGATTGAGCGTTTCTTCTCAATGAGATGACCCAGGTTCAAATCCCAGCAGCGACTGGTTGATATGAATTCTGTTCTCGGCTTGCACTGACCACAGTGGTGACGTGAAATATCCTCAGTGGTAGACAGATCATGGGTTAGACTCTTCTTGCTGTCTGGCTGACCGTGGGAGGTCTCGTGGTTTTCCTCTCCATGTGACGCAGATATGGTTTAGTTCCCTCAAAATGTCCTCCATGAGGGCAAATTTCTTTTCAATACTTGATCTAGGATCCTTGTTTTCTGGGTTGGATATAAAATTGCCAGGCTACGGAGCTTCACATTGATAAATGTAAAATCAGAATTGGGTCAGCTGTTAAAAGCCGGTTAAAAAATAAAGTAATAAATCAGCTTAATTATCTAACTATTATATAATTAATTTTCGCTTAACGTAATTGAATTATTTTTTTCTTTGGGAATTACCGATGTCATTTTTGAAATCCGTTGAGCGAATTGTAAAAGTACCTAATATTTTCTTAATAGTTTCAAACTTTTTAAACTTATTGCTGTGAGTTCACAAACCTAATTTGTTGGTTAATTAGAAAATACATTATTAATTGCTCAATTTATGACGATTAGTAGATTTATCTTAAGCTCTTTGAAAGGATCCTCAAGAATCTAACTAGCCAAATTATCTAACTATTTAATTAATTAATCTTGCTCAATTTATCTGATATCTGATTCACTAAACTTCTCTATTCAAAGCGCCAGTTTATAACAAGGCTCAATGCAATAAGCTTAAGCAATTTCAGGCTGATTGTGTACATTTTTGTACAGATTGTGAATTGGAAAATTAGTTTTGAAATGAGCCTTATGAATTTAACTATCCAATTATCTAACTACTTAATTAATTAATCCTGCTCAAATTATCTGATTCACTGTACTTCACTACTTAAAGCGCCAGTTTTTAGCAAGGCTCATTGCAAAACTGTTTCTGGCTTATTGGGTAAATCTTGTAAATTTTTTGAATTTGAAATTTTGTAATACTACGTAAAGTATCCAAATTGTATCTCGCAACTATGTACTGTATTTAGTAACTTGGTTCTGTTAAACATTTAAAAGACCATGGGAAGTATACTTCCCACCACTTTAGTGATTTTCTAAATGACAACTGGAAGTTAATTTCCTACACATGATTTGTGTTTATTTCAGAAAATACAATTTAAAAAAATTAGTGCTGGACTTTGTTTACGTAAAGGTTTGCGTGGGGTCCAGAAAAGAGGCCAGTACTGAGAAGCAATTTTTTCATGTGTGTTATGCGTCCGTTTATTTCATCATTTCTCATCGAATTTGTTTGTATTTATAAGCAATGAATTAATAAATGTAATTATTCATAAGCATAGAAGTTCAAGTTTATGGCTATTTTTTTATTTTTACTGTAAGTAAAATTTTGAAAATGATATCCTTATTCCCACCAATAAAAAATGGTCTTAAAAATTAAATTAATTTCAAGTAATAAGCTAAGTGAATTTCTTTTTATATAAAGCAATCTCAATTCTAGAAATATTTTAAAATAACATACTAGGGAAAAATAGCTGTATAAAGGATAAAGCAAAGATATTACGAGAGATTGTTCTCAGGTTGTCATAAAGTTGTTTTGTTCCACAAAATAGGTTAGGATGATAGGTAAGGTTTGGATAGTAATCTTTTTATCAAATAAAGGACGAACAGCTGACGCATTAAATACTGGCTTTACACAATTAATGTTTTTCCTAAACACAGAAGTTCAACAACGACACTTAAACGTATAATTAATTTGATAAACAATCGATACTTGATTTGATAAACAATCGATACTTGAATTTTTCTTCTTACGTCAGGGATAATAAATGAGCCAAAAAATGTCAAAAGTGCTGATTCATTTTTACTTATTTTCTGCACTAAATTATTTGTCCGTATGCATAAATATTATCAGTGCCATACGTTTAAAATGAAAATATTTCTTCCATTTCCTTTTAATAGTAAACTGAAAAAATATGCTAGGAAGTGTTATTTAAACTTTATCAATAGATTTAGCTTTTTTGGCTACCATATATATATATATATATATATATATATATATATATATATATATATATATATATATATATATATATATATATATATATATATATATATATATATATATATATATATATATATATATATATATATATATATATATATATATATATATATATATATATATATATATATATATATATATATATATATATATATATATATATATATATATATATATATATATATATATATATATATATATATATATATATATATATATATATATATATATATATATATATATATATATATATATATATATATATATATATATATATATATATAATGTTTGACCTTTTCCACAGGGTTCCAAGAAATGTTTTGCGAAGCATAATCTGACAAATTCTGATTTGTAACGTCTTCCAGCGAAAATGTATTTTTCAATTTCATTGAAACTTTTTTTTTCCTTAGAAAATGAAAAAATAATGAACAATGCAAGGGGTTTTACTTTCTTCAAATTCACTGGGTAACGAAGGGAGAGTTAGCAGTTCTGGCACTTTCTGCGGCTAATGGGCAATAGCTCCAAGTGCCCACCATTAAAAAAAAAATGTTTCTTCAAATTCATGAATGACGTCAATTTTTAACTTCAAAAATGTGATACTAAAGCGTAAAAATTTTTATCCCTGTATTCCTTGCAAATGGATTACTTGGTTACACGATTTTTCAACTCTCCACACTTTCCAACTAGCCGTTACCATGGTTGCGCAATATCGTGCTTTTTCCCCACGCAAGTATATTCCAAATTTTTAGTGAAAATGAACTGTCGCGAAAAAAAAGTAAGATTTGGCGAGACCATGTCAAAAGAGAATTGCAAATTGGGGAAATCACGTAAGCTTCAGACGCCTATTCCATTTGCAAAGAGTGTAACTTTATTTTAATGGTCGAAAATTGATCTTATAAGTTTGAAAGGCTAGATTTAATATCAATAAAAATATTTTCATTACTCTTTTCTATTTAGCCGTTTAAAAGTGAAAGAAAATGAATCAAAAATTTTGAGCTAGAAACAAATATCGTATGTGAGAGTTGGTTGCTTCATTATTGCAATGTTTTTGCCGTCCTACTGTTTTACGTTTATTTTTAAATATTGCCTCAATGTTCTCTTAATTAGTAAGCCTATACATTTTTTTTAAAAGTGTAATTTTTTCTTTTTGCTTTTCTTTGGCGTATGCTTCTCTATGATTTTCTGTTTCATTTTCTACTTTTTTTCACGTTACAATTATATTTTCCTCGCTGCTTCATCTTTACAGCACTCTTTCTTAAGTTTTCTAACATACTAGTGGGCTGTGCCCCCTGCTCGCTAACGCTCGCCAACCCCCCGAAAATTGCTACGCAATCTTATATGGTTTGCTTCGCAAACCAAGCTCGCTTCGCTTGCTACTAACTTAGGTACATTACAAATGCACAAAATTCTAAGAATTCAGAACAATCATTCAAATCCATATAACAACTTTTTTTTAAAAAAAAATTACATCTTTTTAGTAAATACTATGTCATTAAAATAAATTTGAATTCAAATAAATGATATGTAATTCGTTAAACCTATTAGAAATGTGATATAGTATAAAATCTTAAGATAAAATTTCTAAAACTGATATTTCTTTAAAAAGGTTAAAATTTTGGCTATAATTAAGTCTATTAAAAATTTAAATAAGTGAATTGCAATGGAAAAACCTGCATAAACAAAACATTGAATTTCGGAAGAAATCTCATTTGGTGAGAATGCTCTCTTGTCTAAAATTACAAAATAAACTGACCTCAAATGAAACTCCAAGGACTTCGAATCAAATAATTAAGGAAACTACTATCACGTTTAATATAAATGGAAGATTTATTAACTAAACAATAAAATTACAGCATCGCAGTTCCAAAAAACAAATCTCACACTCCCTCAAAAAAACAATTTACATTCTAATTTGTCACCATAGCAACCACATAACTCTTCTCGTTACCATCTATAAACTGATATATAATAAATAAATTATTCAACAAAAAATACGATGCGCATAAGCACATAATATTTTACACTTTGGTCATTTCAGTTTCCTATTTTAGAAACGCTATATGTTGAGCCACCTATCTAGATTTGGCATGTGACATTTTTAGCGGCAATCATTGGTTGATTTTCTAGCGATGCCATTCGGGGAGTTGTAATGAGGCTTTTTTTTGTCGCCGTGTAAGAGAAATATATATATAGATTCTCTCACTTTGACACATTTTTGAGCTATTTTTTTTTATCCTACATACAATCAGCACACGCTAGCTCATAATTTTCCCCCTAGACGCTATCTAAAACTTTTTTTGCATTTACTTTTTCTTTTGTTGGAATATTTTTTAATTTTCTCCTTATCTCGATTTTCATTTGCTGCGTGTTTAACTCCTTATCGGTTAATAATAATCTAAACTTTCTTTTTGCATATTTCCTTTTTCTTTTTATTGACTATCTTAATTTTCCTTACTTTCATTTTTCGCTTTTTCCGTTTCATAAATTTACCCATTTTACATATTATCTTCTATTTTCCCCTTATCCGCTATACATTATCTCGATTTGGTAAGTTATCTCTTCTTATTGGTTTCTGACTATCTCAATTTATCTTTTTACCTTTTTTTTTCAGCAGTTGATTGTTCTATCTTTTTTTTCACATAATTTTATTTTTCTCTTCCTCAGTTATTTTCTAACAGAATTTTTTTTTCGTATTTTTTTCCTTACCACTTCCTTTATATCGCTATTGGCTATCTCAATTCCTCTTTGCTCTTTTATTAAAATGTTCAAACCTATTATCTATCAAATGGAAAGTACACCCTCGAAAATTAAAAATTTTGCCTCTAAGAAATTTCCCTTCAAAAGGAAAAAAAAATGAAGCATTAAGTTGTTGATCATGAATATAAATTTTTACGGAATTTCTTACTTTAATAAATCTGAATAATCCTGTTTTTTTTATAACCATTAAAATTCTACTTTACGGAAATAAGTTTTTGAATATTCTCGACTGGTTAATAAACAAATCTTAAGAACTAATTCGCTAATTGGTCTTCATTACATAACGATAAAAAGTTACATTAATGCGCATACATTATTGCCTTTTAAGATAAAAATTAATTCAATATTCGAAATTAATGGAATTTTTATGTTCTAACAGCTGTGAGAGAAGAACTTTCTTTTTGGCTTTATATCTTGTGGTCGCATTCTTATGGAATATAATTAATGTTGATAATTAAGCTAATGTCGCAAACAGACGTCTAAGAGATGAAAGTTTTGGCTAACTTATAAAGTAACTACGTGAAAAGAAGGCGCCAAATATTTATTATGGTGCTACTTTTTGAAGTAGAGTGCCTTAAATTACATTAGTTATGCCTGAAACAAAGTATATGTGGAATTTAAATTTATGTAAAAACCTCTTATTTCTAGAAGAGAATAGAATGAAAGGATGCGTTAGTGTTGCCATCTTGGGTGATTGGATTAATGAAATTCTGGTAAAAAGTAAATAGTTAACTTAAACATTAACAGGTTTTTGTGGTGAAAGGGTCAAAAATGTAATTTATTTTAATTAGAAATAACTATAAATATAATTATAAAAACATGGGGAAATGCTGTTTTGGAAATTTTTACATGAAATAATTAATTGCGATAGATTTTTATTTTTATGAGAGTTATTAAAGGTGTTCGAGCAATGCAGTGATAAGAGTCATATTTTTTCTCGAAGGTGGTAACATTTTCAAAGCAAACTGTTTTATAGAATTGTTTACACAAGTCTCCGAAATTTCTTTTAGATCATTACATTATACAGAAACATCTTATTACTTACATGAAAAACAATGTTTTCATTTATTTATATATTTATTTTTACCTAACTAGGGGTCCTCACGACCTTCTCATTCTGAATTTAGTCTGCTCTTTCTTGTTTCCTTTGTCTTGTTTAACGGTCCAGTTTTCATGTCTTAATATTTTTTTTATAGTTTAGTTACACCAGAGATTGCGCTCTCTGCTCGCCAAAATTCACCAAACGTTGGAACTAGTGGTGCAGTTCCAACGTTTGGTGAATGTTGACGAGTTTACGAATACAAGAATGTAGACAAATACAAGTTGACTTGGCATTAATTAAATTTATCTAATTCAATTTATGAAACCCAAGGCAATAAAGATTATTTAACTAATTTCATTTCATTCAGTATAAGGTATAACTAAAATTTATAGGAGCTAATTTTAGAGCGTTTTAATAAAAACTGGGTTAGAGCATTCGCCTTCCATTGAGGTGAACCGGGTTCGAATCCCAGCGACGGCTATACGAATGGATCGAATTTTGATTGATACGAATTCCACACACGGCTCGCATAGACCACGTAATGCTGACGTAGAAATATCCTCATTGGTGGATAATGGGTCCTCTATCCCCTTGCGGTCAAACTAAACCGAGTAATGTTTTCGTGGTTTTCCTCATCTTGAAATGCTAATACGGGTTTTTTTTTATCAAAAAGTCCTCACAAAGGTAATTTTCTCCCAAAACTTGATCCAGGAGTTCCTTTGTTTTCTGGATTGGGTTCAAAATTACAAGGTTACGAAGTTGATCATTCGTAGTCGTAAACCCAAAATTGGGTCTGCCAACGGCATAAAATAAAATAAAAGTGGGTGTGACCGTGATTATCAGGTTGGTAGGTCATTGGACTCGTGTTCGTGAGAACGAGAGTTCAAATCCATTCGGCCGATGAAACACCGTGTATTAAATGGTGACTGGTGCGCGTTAAATCTGTCGGGTTTTTCAAGGTCGTCCATGTTCCCATAAAAAAATAATACCTCTGGGGGAACTACCCGCGATGACATCGCCTGCAGGTATCTAATCAGAGTTCATCTAAAGAGTTTCACGTCTAGCAGATTTAAAATTGTCTATATATCATGGTTGTGAAAATTCATGACTGAATCAGTTACGAGACAGGTGTAATATCCCTCAAATACCGTTTTCTTTCTCCGCGTCAAAATTATATTAGTTGAATTAAGTAACATATAGGTTTTTTTTAACTTCTTTCTTTTCTTTCTTTCTTTTTATTTATTCATTTTTACTGCGCATAGGACAAAAAAAAATTAAAAAAATCTTCAAAATGTTTCTTGTCCTTTGAGCAGCAAAAGTTTATTTTTATAAAATTGTGCAAATTATTCAGTTTTTAAATATAAAATATAGTTTTTTCTATTTGGCTTTCAAAATTCTCTTCTTTGAATTACTCAGAATTTTTTTAAATCAGAAATAATAGTTTTAACTCACAATAACATAAACAACATTAAAAAAATTTCTAACATGGTCATCGTAGTTTTTAAAGATGATTATTTAGCTAGTTTGACAAGTAATAGATACTTTAAATAGTTTAAGATTAATTTTAAAAGGAAGAAAGTACTATACGTATCTTATAATTCTGAAATTCTGCCGAAAAAGATATCTTGATGAATACATGTTAACTCTACATTGAAAATTTTTTGACGGATTGACAGAATCTCTAAGCTATGATTAGATATAGAAATTCAAGGAGGTACTAATATTTACTCCGAACTACTCAGTCAATCACAGATTAACAGACTCTCTAAACTATTTCTAAATATAGAAACTTCACAGAGTACTCGTACTAATATTAACTTGGAGATACTCGGCCAATTACAGATATAATGAATCTCTAAACTATGCTTAGATATGGAAACTCTAGAAGGTGCAAATATTTACTCGGAGATACTCGGCCCATCACAGATTAACACTATCTCATTTATGTTTAGATATAGAAACTCTAGAAGGTACTGATATTTACTTGGAGATACCCGACCCATCACAGATTGACACTCTCTCATTTATGTTTAGATGTAGAAACTCTAGAAGGTACTAATATTTACACGGAGGTACTCGGCTAGTCACAGATTGACACTGTCTAATTTATGTTTAGATGTAGAAACTCTATGAGGTACTGATATTTACTCGGAGGTACTCGGCCCATCACAGATTGACACTCTCTCGTTTATGTTTAGATATAGAAACTCTAGAAGGTACTGATATTTACTTGGAGATACTCGGCCCATCACAGATTGACACTCTCTCATTTATGTTTAGATATAGAAACTCTATGAGGTACTGATATTTACTCGAAGATACTCGGCCCATCACAGATTGACACTCTCTCATTTATGCTTAGATATAGAAACTCTAAAAGGTACTAATATTTACTCGGAGATACTCGGCCCATCACAGATTGACACTCTCTCATTTATGTTTAGATATAGAAACTCTATGAGGAACTGATATTTACTCGGAGGTACTCGGCCCATCACAGATTGACAGAATCCCGTAAACTGTGCTTAGATATAGGAACTATTGGAGGTACTACATAATGTTAAATTAAAAGATGATCATATTATAAGTTTTTCTAGTATCTCGTCCATAAACAAATCATCATCCTTCGTGTTCAGCTATTATAATTAAGATGCGAATTCATCACTTTCTATCAAAATATAATAATTTGTTTTAATGGTACGATCAGTGACCAACCTTGTCTAAAATTAACTTAATGGATTACGTGAGTCAGTACCCCAGCTGTTCATATTTTCTGAATTTTATACGTCTTTAGCAACATCAAGGCTCATTTAACATACTGTTATCAAATATGCAAGGGTTTTTATCTTTGTTCGTTGATCAATTGTCGTAAGTAGTAATTTTCTTAATTTACGAACTGTGTCGGGAAACATTTTCTATCCGTGACATTTAAGCACTTGATGATTTTGCACGAGATTGATCAAGTTGGTCTATTTTGTGACACAATTCTATTATTAATGATGTTTCATCATTTGTAATGCATATTATATGTGGGAAAGGATTAGAGTAATATAATAAATTGTTTAATGGAACGTTTTTTAATGAAAAACACTTTTTCTCACATATACAATAAGATGTTTTTGCATGCTGTGCTTTTATCCTGAGAAAGCTTGAAAAGACTATATCTGGGAGTAAAACTAAAAATCAGTTTAACCCATTTCAAAAAATATTTTTTTATTGACCTTGTGACGTATTTTGTTTACTAATTTTATCTTTCTGCTACTTTTAAGACATCGATAAAATATTAGTAATTCATTTGGAACAAAATTCTGTAGAGAAATTTTTAAAATACGCTGTTTTTTCTCTAAAACTTTGAACGATTATTGACAATTTTGACTTTTTGATAACTTATAATTATTCCATTTGGGATTAATCTTATGTTTTTTAATTATTTATCAAAGTTGCAAGTTCTGTAAACATAATCACCACTTTATTTACCACTTATGCATTATTACCATTTATGCATTTTATTACCAATAATACACTATTTCTTTTCTTAGAGTATTATTTGTATGCACGCAACTTGTTTTGTGTCTTTATAAATGTAATTTAAGCAAATTCAACCTTTTATTAAGTTTCTATTGTTTGCCTAAAATGGGTTAAATGGATTAAAATATGCCCCTAGACTAAGCTTATATATTTACATAGGATAGGAATTTAGAGTGTTGTATTCCTATGCAAGTTTTTTTTCTGAGACGTAAAAGCTTTTGGAAGGTATAAGACACATGTTTTAAAAGGTTACGTTTCTGAGTCTCAGTATTTTTTCAGATTGGTATGGCGAAAGTTTTCAAAATTTCCACTAGATGGCAGTACAATGCAGGTAAATTCTGATTCACTACATAATAATCATATTTTTCTAATAACCACCTTTAGTCTTAATGCAGAGCTTTAAACATGTCACGAAATTTTCTGCTTTAGACCGAAACTCTCCTTAATATTTTTTTCCTTTCCTCGCGTACGTACACTTAAATATTATGAGGCTAATTATATGACTTTGGTTCAAAAGGATCAAACTGAACATTTCCTTTGGATTCAAGTCTGGTGAATATGGTGGGAATTCTAAGAAAGTTATAAAAGTGTGTTTTACAACTTTCTTGAGTGCTTTTGAGTTCGCTGTTCAGGATCAGTGAAAGAAGCGCTTCAACAGGTCCATATGCTCTATGAGTATGCGATTTTTTCCGGGTGATTTCCTTCCGTTAAGCCTAATTTCATTACAAAAATTATTATAAAAATCATTACTGCAATTAAATACGCGCTGAATTTTCCAGTTTGTTATAATTGATTAAACCTGAATATACTGTAATAAAATGTTCGTTATATATATATATATATATATATATATATATATATATATATATATATATATATATATATATATATATATATATATATATATATATATATATATATATATAAACAATTGGAATTCTGACCCAAAACATGCAAAATACTATTTAGCAAACTGCAAAGAAGTCTACATTCACTTAAGCCAATAAATATTCTATTATTTCTTCACTCCGTAAAATTATAAACAAAATATGAGAGCGCAGCAATTCACGTGCTCAAACTTCTCGAAGGAACCGAACATACCCTGTTAAGTGTTTATATACAAATATAATACCGTGAAGGGAAAATCGTGCCAATGCTTATATGCGATAATGGTCTCGAAAGGGTTAACCTTAAGTGCGTGATCAGATTCCAGTTAGGGTGTTTGGTTTCCAAACTTTTGTGTCCTAGAATGGCTTCCTTAATTAGAGATATGTTTGTAGGTTAGTTTTTACCCATTGATTAACAAAATCAAATAACAACAAAATGAATTTGTTACCGGTTGTACTAAGAATATTTGATATTAAACCTAGTTCAGGTTATTCCTTATAAAGTAATTAAGCTACTTTGTAATAGATTTTGATAACTATGTAGTGTATAATCATTAAAATAAATTTTTATAAAATAAATCCAGTGATTTTATTTTATCTCAGTTCTGAAACGAAATATTAAGTTCAAGCTTTACTTTAGTCGAAGTATACTTACTTTTGTTTTTTAGTTGTTCCGTCATGTTATTACTTTGATATTTTCCTAAACAATTACTTTATTAATTATTTCCCCATTGTATTTAACAACTTCTTAAAAATTGCAGTCGCTTTATGATAATTTTGTAAATGTTATTCCTTTGAAATTATAATGATTACTCGTTACTAAGATAAATATGCACAAAGTACCCCTGAACAAAGAGAATAGAACCAACTTAATGCTTTATCGCACCAATTAAAGGAATATTTATGTCTAGTTAACGCGAAGTATCAAGCAAAAGTTACATATTTTATAACAGATAAAATAATTCTGAACCAAATTTCTGTATTGATTTGGTAGTTTTAAGCTATCTCACACTTTAATGGCTTTAAACTTATTAGAGTTTCTGGTAGTAATGTTTGATGAAGCATTAAAAGTAATTATTTTGCGATATTAGTATTGATTTATGAATGCTTCTGCCCAGTGATTAATTACTTTTTACAGTTGAGTTTGTTATTGAAATAAAAGTTCTTTGGTAATTAGAAAATGCATTTTGAAGGAACTAAATACACTGTTAATTCATCCGCGAAAAACAGATAGTTTAAAATGTTTTACATTGAGCGATATTTTCAACGTCAGTATTTCAAGTCGTGTACAAATACAGACAATTTCATAATTGAGACTCTGTGAGTGTCTGTATTTGTAAAAGCCTGGTTTATATCTTATTTGAAACTACCTTTGTACCCTAAATCTAAAACACATTTACTATAAACATTAAAAACCCTCAATTATCAAATTAGGATTTTAGCATTTGATTTAAAATGAACTCTTTGAACTGAGGTTTTCCAGTTGATGCACTTTTAGAGCAATATTAAATGATGAAATATGTAGTGATGGTTAACGTTATGATTATTAAGCTATAATTTTATGCATATGAATTTTATTCAATTTTTAATACATTTATTTAACACATAAAAGTTTTCTTACTGATTATTGGCTTGATTTAGAAATAGTTCATAAACACAAATATTTAACAAAAGGGATTAAAAAGATAAGAGTTTTTCTAACTGATTATTGTTTCGATTTAAAATAATTCATTAATACAAATATTTTAAAAAATATGATTAAGGGGGCAAATTTTTTTAAAACTTATTATTGGTTCGATTTAAAAATAGTTCATAAACTCGAATATTTAATAGGAAGGATTAAAAGCGCAATTATAAATTATATCTTGGAAAATACAATTAATAAGGCAGATTTTTAAAATGTTTAAAAGAGCGTTTAAACAAACAAACAAACAAAAAAAAAAGAAAAAAAAAAAAAACTCACACACACACAACTGTCTTCATTTTAGATTTTCATGTTACTGACAAGATGTTTCTATGTATTGTGTTATTATTCACTCAAATTTCAAAAAATTTGTAAAGTTCATATCTGGAAACAAATACTAAAAAGATTTTGACGTAAAAGTATGAATTATTGGAAAAATATGGTTGATGAATATATTCTCCTAAGCCCATTATATATTTGAGTTTGAAATGCAGGAGTGCGTATTCAACTTTTATAATTTTCTTCAGCTTTTACATAGATGAATGAAAATAAAAATAACAGTATAAGCAAATTTAAATATTTAACAAAAGATTTGAATTTAAATGTAAAATAAAATAACATGAACGGCGTAACCATTTTATTAAATGTAATGTAAAAAACGTGTATTTCAATATTTTGTGTATTAAGACTACATTAAACTACATTTTATTCGAATATTATCATCTTTTTGGAGTATATACATAATTTTAGAAAAAAAAATAGATTTTATGGAAAGAATGCCAGAGGTTATATTCCAAATATGCATTTTTTCATCATTTCCAACCCTTTAAACATCTTTTCTAAACACTTATTCAGAACTGTCTGAATTTTAAACACTGCTTTAGAAAAAATATAAAATAGTGAATTACTCAGTATCAATATCGTGTTTTAAGGTACAGACATAGTTTCATTTACAATATTTACTTTTTTATTTTCATTTATTTATTTACTGATGCCGGGTGGTTATAATCAAAATAATCCTGTTTAGACTAACCTAGTGATCGTTTTGGAAAATGAATATTGATTAAACTAGATTCATATGAACCACGCGAACCATACGTTATAATGGATCGTGAAAAAAAAGTCGAAAGATAGCTCCCACTTCAGCTGATAGATGACGCTTTTCAAATTCTTTAAAAGGCTGCTAATGTAATTTGGAGCAGATATAATGTGTTTTGAACATATTGCTCATGGGCTGCAATAGGGGCACAACTAAAAAAACACGCGTTTTGGATTAGAACAGGTGTAAATATGAAAATACACATTCTTTTCAGCAGCCATACTGGCACAACTCATAATTCAACTTGAAGGTCATCTTCGTTTAAGCAAACTAAAGCAATTCTTATGAATTTTCCTTAGCAATGAAAAGTTTCATCCCACTTATCTCAAAACATGATTTTTTGAGTTGTGCCGCTATTGCAGGCCCATGAGCGATATGTGACTGACGAAGACAGAATGCGATTATTAAGATTAAGTAAAGTTTCGGTTCTCAAATTTCTATATTTTGTTCCTTAGCTGCACTTTTACAAAGTATATATCAATATTTCATAGACTCCCGTCTACCACGTCTATAATGGTTTAAACAACTAAACCAACCAGCCCCATTTATTACGTATTTGATAAAAATGAGCAATTTAATCTCTGAAAACTATTAACCATACTGTAGTTAATAGTTAATACACTAGTCAGCTGTGCAAATAGACGCATCAAAACAAAATGAACCAATAATCTATTAAAATATAAAAGGATACAAAATTCCGCAATAGATCATATAATGGAAAGTAACCCCCTTAACGCACAATACCTCTAACATTGTTCTGGACAATTCAATATTAACGAGCTTTCTTCCTATTTATTGAATGGTTGGTTTAAATTATTCATTTCCAGTGATGCGTTAGTCCTTTTCAAGCAAGCATATAAGCTGTGCCTTTGAAAGATCTGATTAATGAGCTCCATTTTTAACTATCTAACAGGATTAGTTAACGTTACGCAGTGTTAACGTTCAGTTGAAATATTGATTTGAGTAATTAGTTTCTTTTTAAAGTATTACACTTATTAGAATGAAACACATGTTCTTGAAATCAAATAAAAATATGTTTTTGATTCAACAATCTATTATTTAGCAAAATAGTATCTTTTGTGTTATTAAACAGGCTAACTAAAACTTACTAAAAACAATTTTAGTGTATCCATGATATTCCATGGCACGTTTGATTGAAGTACATATGTTTATATGGAAAATTTGAGTTTGAACAATTGTACGTCTTTATTAGTTGGATAACATTCCAATAGTTTAAAATTGGAATGAGTTTAAGTGTTGAATGTGGCGTCATATTGATTCAAATTATGCGTCATATTTAAGAGTTACGCTTCTTATCTTAAAAATATTAATTGGGCCCTCAGACTTGTTGAAATACTTGTTGCAGCTGTAAGAGCATGAAAGTAATTGTAACAATTTCGTACAAAGCCTAGGAATCCGTAATTGCAAGCGGAAGTTGGTTAAGTTTTTATGTTAAAAACTTTGATGAAAAAAATATTTTTTTTGTTCGTAAATGAAACTTTTTTTTATCTAATTAAGAATAGAACGACTTTTTTTAAATCTAGTATGAAGGATTGAAATTTGTCAACACTTGACTATGGGGACTTCTATCTGAAATTTGTATGTTTTGTGAATCTTATTGCTATTTTATATATATATATATATATATATATATATATATATATATATATATATATATATAAATAAATAAATACAAGAAAACACTAAGAAAGTTAAGAAAAACAATAAGTATCATTTATTGCGCTTAAGCTGCAAGTAAACAGCACTCATTAGATAAGTTCAAATTGAAGAATAAAACAAAGAAAAATTATAGACATATGAAAAAAAGGGGGTGGGAATCCTTTGCTGCCTTTGCTGCGATTTTGATTATTGGGAAATTCTGATTAATTTTTGTCTTTTTAGTAATTATCTTTACAATGGAAGGGATATCTTTCTTCAAATTAATGGAATACCACAGGGATCTAATTATTCATCTCTCTTAGCTAACTTATTTTTGCATTATTATGAAAAAAATTTTACTCTGAGTATTAAATTTGTTTTTAGATATATTGATGACTTAATTATCTTTAATTTCCAAGATTTTACTGTTTTATTGAGTGATATATACCCTGAGGAATTAATCTTACTTCGTAATCATGATGATAATATTAATTTCAATTTTTTGGATTTGGGTATTATGAAAGTTGAAAATATCTGCTTTGTTGATTTATACGATAAAAGAAATGATTTTAATTTTAATATTAATAAACTAGTTACTTGGAATTCTAATGTTTCTAGGAGCATCTATTTAAATACCACTTTTAATGAAATGAACAGAATTAAAAGAATATGTAGTAATATTTATTTATCCAAAATACAAATCGATAAACTCTTTCAAAATCTGATAAAAAACAATGGATACCCAACTAATGTAATAAAATTTTATATAAAATCATTGAATTAATCGTATTTTTTGGTGGATATATTTTCTAAACATTTTTTTTTGTTAATTTTTATGATTTTCCCATGTGCAAATCCATTTCAGGCCAAAATTCATTGCCAATATTATTTACTAAATAATTTCTTTGTTAATTTATGTAATTTTTCCATGTGCAAATCCATTTCGGGCAAATCCGTGGCTATAATTATGTACTAAAATTTTTTCTTTGTTAATCTTTCCATGTGCAAATCCATTTCGGGCAAATCCGTGGTTAGAATTATTTACTATAAATTCCTTTGCTAAATAATTTCCCTTGTTAATCTATACAGTTTTTCCATGTGCAAATCCATTTCGGGCAAATCCGTGGATAAATTGTTTGCTAAAATTTTTTTATTAATTTATACAATTCCATGTGCAAATCCATTTCGGGTAAATCCGTGGTTAAAATTATCTGCTAAAATTTTTTCTTTGTTAATTTTTCCATGTGCAAATCCATTTCGGGCAAATCCGTGTTAAAAGTTATCTATTAAAAAATTTTTCTTTGATAATTTAAATAATTTTTCTATTTTTCTATGTGCTAATCCATATCGTGCAAATCCGCGGCTAAAATTATTTGCAAAGCAGGCAATTTATGTTTCTCTTTTCTATTTTATATTTTTTCTTAAATAAACATCTATCTTTTAAAATTATCCAGTATAATATTACCTTGTGCACATCCATTTCGGGCCCATCCTTGGTAACTAACAAATCAAAACTCAGAATAACAAATCACTTCAGCAGTGCAGTAAGAACAACACTTTAGAACCCTTTTGTTACACTCAATTTGCGCTTTTGTTTTCATATTTTGTAATCTGGCAATCTTTCTGCGAAAACATTTTTAAATCATTCTTGAAAAATAACTGTCCATGTAAGTTGTTATGATTTTGCTACTCGCTTTATAGTCCCCCCTTTTTAATGTTTTTTCTTTTTATTTTATTTTTTCTTTTTATTTTATTTTATTATCTGTTTTTACATGTTATATTTACTTTTTATGATCTATTTTTATGTAGTTATTTTATAAAAAAATTTTTGAGTGCTCCTCACACTATTGTATTAATATATTTTGCTTTGGCTTTATTGATACAATATCAGAAAGCACTCTGTTTTGCGGATATAATTGTGTGGGCTGAAGAAAAGATTATATCTTTTTTTTTCCGGCTTTTTTCCGGTTTTTTAATTAACATGTAACTTTTTTTTTTTTTTTTTTTTTTTTTTTTTTTAATAAAATGTTGTTTGTTGTTTTTTTTTTTTTACTTATTATTTCCCACCCCCTTTTTTTCATATGTCTATAATTTTTCTTTGTTTTATTCTTCAATTTGAACTTATATATATATATATATATATATATATATATATATATATATATATATATATATATATATATATATATATATATATATATATATATATATATATATATATATATATATATATATATATATTGTTGTTGTAGTTAATTTACGTCGCACTAGAGTTGCACAATGGGCTATTGGCGACGGTCTGGGAAACATCCCTGAGGATGATCCGAAGACAAGCCATCACAATTTTGATCCTCTGCAGAGGGGATGGCACCCCCGCTTCGGTAGCCCAACGACCTGCACGCGAAGTCGAGCACTTAACGGTAGAACAGTTTAACGAGGACCAATACCGCACACCCTCGGTCCCTACGCAGACTGATCCAAGTGGTCACCCACCCGCACACTGACCGCAGCCAGTGATGCTTGACTTCGGTGATCTGCTGGGAACCGTGTCTTAACGATCAGTCCACTGCGGGATTTTCCTTTGTATAAAAATAATGTTATCCTGATAACACAGACAATATCAAATTAAGTAAATCAATAAAATTATCTGTAAAATTACCTTTCTTCATTTTACCTTATTAAATTACTTTTCTTTATTAAAATTACCTTTCTTTATAGTGGTTAGAATATATAGCGAGGTGTCCCATAGAGTATCGCCAAGTTGTTTTCCAGGACGAGCGATGTTGTTTGATTTAAGGCGACCCACACAGAAATCTCATAATAAGGTATGTCGATCTTTCCTATTTTACTGAGCATGTTAGATATCATGCATTTCATTTTTACGTTATTTTGCCCATTGGCAAAATGGGTCTTGGTTTGGATTTGATGGTGTCCACACATTTTTAACTGTGTTCAAGAATAACAGAAAACAATGCGCATGCGTTCTCATTGCATGCATTGCTATGGCGACAGCTGCTGTTTTTCTTTTATTTTCCCTAGCAGGCATTTTTAATGTATTTACATAATAATAATTTAAAGTATTTTTATATCCTTTTTAGTATTAACGTATAATTACTGACTTGACGGCAATTGCAATAAATGTTGAAGAAGGAAAAGTATTTTGTGATGTCTTGAAACATGTACATAGGCAGGACGTGAAAACCAATTCGACGACAGACAGTTTTTGCGACCCATGATTTGAAATGTTGTGGCGTTTAACGGAGACAATCCAGAAAGAAAAAGCGTTTGACCAATGGGTGGGAACCAGTGATCGTAATAAGGGGATCACAACTTTTTTTGTTTATAGTAATATTACATTTAATTTGGGTTGTCTTTAGGTCTCAATATCTCAAGAAAAAATCGTTTTGGTAGTGAAAATTGTGTAACTCAGCATTTCCTTATTTCATTATAGAGATTTTTCTCCCCATACGATTTAAAACTAACTTTTAATACTTTACAAAAATAATACATGCACATTTTTTTCCTTGTTTTATTTTGATGTAAAATGAATTTATTTTTGGGATTATATATATACATATTTTGTTTAAATTTGTGTTTCGTTTTTGGCCTTATTCGATTTGTCATATATACACAATTGGTGCTAAAAGCATTGCCAATTTTCGCCAAGAGGCACCTTTAAATATATTTTTACCTAGATGAAACACAGTTTTCAACTAGACTTTTTTTCAACTAGACTCTCAATTAAATAGTTGCTTGGATGATAATTCAAATGAGAAGCCATAGGAGACATAGCACCTTCATAAATATTGTCACCTTATTCACCAGAATCAGCAATCTTTAATCTTTATAAACTATACTATTGTATGCATAACCGTACAAAAAATGTGAGATTAAAAAATGAAATTCTAAAAAGTAACAAGAATTTAAAACATCTTTTTATTTCACATGTAACAACTTTACAATAAAGACAGCACATGTCCTACATGTTTATATAACAGAAACACCAAACAAGAGAAAATGACTAGAATAAATGCCAGCTTTTTGAATAAGACAGTCTTTCACAAAACCACAACAATTTATACAATGCATGGTAAAAAATAGTTTTATATTAACAAAAATTAAAAATAAAAATTGTAATTAATGGCTTTTGGGAAGTACATTGTGCCACAAAAGTGCGCCACACAAATACATTGTGCCAGAACTCAATACTTAGAAAATTCATTACAACACCAGTAATATATGTGACACTGAATCATTTCAAAATTAAATGTTTCAATGTTTTCAATGTTTAGATACCATTCATTGGAAATAAGTGTTATTTTCATTATATATGACTTTTTATTGTACGAAAAATTTCAAGGGTGTTTTTTGGAGTTTCTTTGACTAAATAAAAGTCAACATTCAAGCGATTTCAACTCAAACAAAGCAATAATTTTAACACTTTTCCTCAAATAGCTGCTATAGCGTTCAACATTTAGCAATATGAAGGCAAATAGCGGCTATAGCCGTCATTTGCCACAGAGTGACTACCGTCTTCATTAAAAATCTATTTCAGTGAATCAGTTTGCTGCTACTTCGTTTTTTAAAAAATTAGTAATATTCATAAATAGAAAAAAATCATATTTTAAAAATGAGTTAGCTCGACAGTTCATATATAATTGAAAGGGTGTAATTGAATACTCTTACACCAAACTCTCGCGCTTTCTCACCATACGAGAATTATTCACACTTCCAAAAACAATATTGGCGCTCTTTGAATATCAGGAATTCAAGAAACGCCAAGTGGAATATAGCAGAAAAAGCCGGCGGTTGTTGAGTTGATGAATATCAGTGTTTTCTACTATACTGATATTCATCAAAAGTAAAAAAAAAAAACGTTATGTATGTAGCTATGTATGTCGTTTCATGCTCATTTTGGTGTAATTCAATGTGATCATTTCCGGTGTTGAGAAATAGTTTAGGTTTTTACAGTGTGCAGACATGATTGCTATTAATTCATGGTGACGAAACTCAAACTTAATATCATAATATTAGAAAGCGAGTTATAAATATAAGTTTTGTCCAATTTGAGTTTTTGAGTATAAATAAATAATTTTATTTCAATTTAAAATTCCTGAATACCCGCTCCAGAATACAACGTTTTATAATGCTAAAATTGCTATTTTTTTCCAATTTTGTAGGCTAATATATCGAGTATTTGTTTTAAAAATTGTAACCAGCTTAAATCTTTCAAGATTTTTTCAAGAAATCTTACAAGAAAAAATATTAAACATTTATTATTAAACATTACAGACTATTTTTCAAGAAAAAGATATTATTTTATTTGTTCAGACATTTCATTTAACCTGTTATAATGTTATATAAATAAAAAATTAAACACTAGTAGAAAATAAGATATACTATCTCGTGCCATCGTTAGATTTTAAAAGTTCTTTCCTAATTTCTTGAAATTTTTTACTGAGCTTACTTTTTTAAACATTTCAAAATTTTTTTTATAGAGATATAAACATGCATGAAAATATATTACGAACTTAATAGGGTTTCGGTATATTTATAAAAAATTAGCTCACCTAAAAAATATCATTTTAGTCATTTTTTTATATCAATATCGTTTTTTAGCTCTACAGCTTTAGTTATAAATATATTTAGGTAAGTCGTTAAGTCAATTGATCAAACTACTAAAGAATGGAGTGTTTTTGAAGACTAAGAATATTTTTAGTGCATTCTCGCCAACAAACAGTTGACAAATAATCTAATAAAACCTCTCTTTGGTAGCAATTTGAAATGCCAAACGCCGAGAATGCGTACGCTATTACGCCAACAGTTTAAAAAGTGTTAGGGATTTATATATTTTCCTAATCGGTGATTGCACTTCAAGAAGATCGGATATCCACACATGTGACCTAATGACGTCAGTCCCGGCTGATAGTATACAAGCCAAATGGCGTGTTAAAGTTGAGCTAAGTTTCTTCACATCAGTCAGAATGTTAATTAGAGTGAAGTTAATTAAATACAGCTCCGTACCGAACATCAAATTTGTTGAAATATAATTCTTTCTCGTCTACGTCTTTTACTTAACTTAGATTTATTAATTGTTTATGTATTTTATTGTAACCCGTGATACATTTGTTGTGATGCATAATTAGCTTGTTAATGGTTTCGTGCTTTTGTGTTAAGTAAGAAATATATAGTGAAAGAATTAACATTTGTAAAATAATTCAGAATGTGCAACTTAAGAGAATTGATACTTGACGGTCTTGGCTTACTCGAAATAGAATATAAAGAACAGCTGCTAGCGTAAATGTACAACGTTTCAACAACCAATCAAGATTGAGATACCCACACTACGTCACTTTCAGACATCCCATTGGAAGCCCACAAGAAATAAAGGGAAGGTGTTATCTTTAATTCCGTTAGCCAACGAAGGAACTTTGAATCTAGTTTATTCAAGTGTCACTTATAACATTCATCCAATCATAAGCGTTTGTGAAAATTGCAACATCATGAAGAAATTATATGCAACATGAAACATGAAATGTAAAGTAAGGTAAGATACTTAAATGATTCGAAAACAAATGCGTGCAAACTATCAAAGCGCATGTTTATCTGTACCAATATCAGTAACTATTCCTCCATGGTGTTACAATTTTCGCAAACATTACTGATATCAATCTAATATAAAAATAACTAATAAGCGTTATACAGCTTTATATATGTTTCAATAAATGATTTACTCTTAATTTAAAATAACCTGATAGCAAAACTAATTCCGGTAAAATGATGTAATATTTCTTTAACATCTTATAATTCAAATTAGCCTATGTAAAAATGTAACTATTTCGTTTGTCATATCGTATAACATTTAAGCTAAGACCTCATTGAATTATTTAAATTAAAGTACAATAATTGCTTTCATATTTAATTAGTTATAATAAAATAACGTAACTAATTTTTATGATTTTGTGGTTAGATATAAATATAACTACTATAGTTAACTAAAAAGAACACAATAATTAAATTATTTATTATATATCGCAGTATTTGTAGAACAAAAATAGTAATCAGATAAACTAGTCTGTTTTATACACATTGATAGCGGTGTGAATGAAAGACTTGTTGGTGCTTTTCAGTTAAATAACAAAAGCCAGTTATTTATTATTTAAGTCATTAATAACGATTCTAATTCTAAATAACTAAGTTAAAGCAGAACTCCATTTTTGTAAGAAGTAAAATTGTTTTATGTCATTCTGAAAAAGATATAAAATGGTGCTGATCGTTTTTCTGAACAGTTTTTCCTCAGAATAGTTTTTTAAAATTATTTTTATGTACGTTAAATAGTTTTAGGTATGACAGTACTTTATCCGAATTTCAAGGGGTTAAAAATTTGATTATTTTTGTAATGAATCATTTTGTTTAAAAAGGCTAAAAATTTTATAAAACAAGAATAAAGTAATAAGAAATAAAATTGAACATCGTCATCACATAATGGCAAGTAACGGTTATATGAAACAACATACCAATGAATTTTCAATTGTTTTGAATCGACTATATTTTATAAACTATTGTCAAGTGGTCTTTTTATTTTGAACTTATTAAGAGATTTTTATTTGAATTTATTCATGCGCTGTTATTTCTAGCATTAAAATTTTCATTATTATAATCATTTAGCAAGCTATTGTAAAGCAGAAAGTTGTAAATCAAAAATGTTTTTAAGTTTGTTTTAATTAATTGTTAAGTTTGTTATGATTTGTTTACTACTAAATAATGAAATCTTAATTTGCAAAAAATTAAATCTTCGTTTAAAAATAATAAATAAAAGAGCAAAATAAAAGAGTGTATATGTAAAACCAAATCCCTGTAAGATATGCTTTTTCTTCATGACTATACACTGTCTAATTTAAGAATAAAAAAAATAATTAAAAACTAATTTTTCCGATAAAAATCACTCAAGTCATGGTGGCTCAGGAGAAAGATCGCTCGCCTCGAATACAAGTGGTTACTGGTTGGCACGAATTATGCTCCTAGATCACACCAACCACAGTGCTGAAGAGAAATATACTCAACCGTAGACGGATCATGTGCTGAAATCTTCTTACCATCGGGCTAACCATGGAAGGTTTTTGTGGTTTTCTTATCCAAGTAACACAAATGGGGATTAGTTCCATCAAAAAGTCCACAACAATGGTTATTTTGAACCAATTTTTGATCCAAGAGTTCCCTTGGCTTCTGGATTGGTTTCAATATTACAAGGATACGGAGTTGAACATTCATAGTTGTTAACTCAAAATTGGGTCCACTGTTCAACACCGGTTTTAAAAATAGAATACAAAAGTCCTTTCTTGTTTGAATTGCGAGTCACCGCGTAAATTTAACCGTTTTATAAACTGTCGTATCTACTTTACAGGAATTGTTTAAACATTTTGAAACTTAACCAATAAAAATTCCCACTGAAGCGCTGTTTTTCTAGAAAATAGACGAAACTTTTTAGAATTTTCGCGTAACAGTAGTTGGAAAACTCCCGTGTTGGCGATATAAAAACTGAAACCATTCGAATTTTTTTAAAGAAAGAAATAAGCTTCTGATAAGTTATCGCAATCGCTTAGCATCAGAAAATATCAGAGGTTTTTTTTTTTCTTCTTCTTCTTTGAAGTTAAACTGAGGAATATCTATAAAGTCGCAAGCTGTTCTAGATCGGTGAGAATAAATAGGGTGAATCTTTTTCCCAAGACTTAAATAGAAAGAAAAAAAAAGAGTGAGTATAAAGTTGGTGTGACGTATATCTTTCTTGACGTGCCTTTGTAAAGTTTGATCCTCGAAATGTTTCTTTTTCTCATGCTTCATGGTTTTTTATTCTAAGACAAAAATTCTACTTCCATTTTAGAGCTTTCATACATATTTCATAGACCACCATCTTATTTTATGACAGACGAAAAAGAAACAGCGTTACAATCGGTCACATGGGAAGAAATTCGCTAATTTTTTTGGAAGACACCGCGTAAAATGAATCTCTTCAAAATAGCAATTTGAATTTTATTAGTTTAAATAAAATAGTTTAATAAAATAAAAGGTTTTGCTGGGATAGGCAGGTCGGTAGGGCGCTGGGTTCGATCCCCTCCGACGAAAGACTCCCCGTGTAGTAAATACTGACGGATGTACGTAAAATCTGTCGAGACGCAAAGGCCTCCATGTTCCCATAACATATCTATACCTTTGGGGGCACTGATCCAAGAGTTTCCTTGCCTTCTGGATTAGGTTCAAAATTACAAGGCTACGGAGTTGAACATTAGTAATCATAAACCCAAAAAGTGGGTCGGTTGTTCAATGACGGATATATACGGGTAAGAGCCGCGATGGCTCAGGGGTTAGAGCATTCGCCTTCCAAGGAGGTGAACCGGGTTCGAATCCCAGCGGTGGCTGGTCGATACGAATTCCACATCCAATTTGCAACGAGCACAGTGCTGACGTCAAATATCCTCAGTGCCACACGGATCATGTGTTAGAGTTCACTTGCCGTCAGGCTAACTGTGGGGAATAACATAAACAAACTAACGACGTATCGAAAATGGCAGGTACATAAAATCAAAATATAACACGGTTACAATAAATCTTAGTTAAGTAAAAGATGTAGAAAAGAAAGAATTACATTTCAACAAATTCGATGTGTGATACGGAGCTGTGTTTAATTAACTTCGTTAACACTGGAAAGACTGAAATACCTATATTGCCCAAAAGCAGTCAAAATGACTGCATTGTGAAAGAATAACTAATGTCTTAAGAAATTTGTTTAAAATTAATTTCTAATATTTTTGATATTATTTGCAGTTATATAACAAGTTATTAGTAAATATTAACAATAAAAAATTTTTTATGTTGTACAAAAGTCACAAAATTCTAAGAAATTGTGTCATCATTATTTTTCTAATTGAAATTAAAAAGCAGTCAAAATGACTTCCTTGGGCAATCTAGTGTTAATTAACATTCGAACTTATATGGAGAAGCTTGCTCAACTTGAACGAGCCGTATTGTTTATACATGATCAGCTGGAGGTGACGTCATGTGTGGGTACTTGTGATCTTCTTCTTCTTGAAGTGCAAGCACCCAATTGATGTAAGGATATTTGTTTGTAGGAAAAATGCGCAATTGAGAAAATATGAGCTAGATTATTCATATGCATCTCAATTTACATAAAATTCAGATTTGTAACAGTATCAAACATGTTTTGAATTTATATTTACCTGTTGAGATATATAAGCAATATATCAGAGCATTTATCTAAAAAATCAAAGTATCACGGTTAAATTTTTTTTCTTCGAAATAGTAAAAAGAAAAGATTTTAATTTTTCTGAACAGAAAAATTAGTTTGAGAAAACCTGTAAATTGCAAACCTATCTTAAAAAAACGAAATAATTTCTCAAAATGTTTTAATGTTTTCCTATAGAGAAAATATTCTTTACTCTGGAAAAAAGGTGTTGTACTATTTTTGGTTAGACAAATACTCGTTAAAATTCTTCATTCACATACCAGACGGTCAATTTTTTTCAAAAAAAATTAAAAATTAATTTAGCAAAACCAGAAACTAGAATAGACTCTTAATTTCGTAGCTTAGTAGAAGTTTAGTAAAAGATTTATAAAAGTTTAGTGAACGAAGTTTAATAATCAGCTATAGAGTATATGATGTTTTATATGAATGTTTTTCCCCCCATTGAATATTGTCGTTTAGGTAAGTAATTAAACATGGAAATAATTAACCTTTTGCTTACGGCATTTAGCATGCTGGTTCATGCCTGCCATTATGGTCTACTTCTGGTACAAGAAAGCAAAAGGGTAAGGAAAAAGCGGAAACTGGTTTAAAAGTAGTGGCGTACATCCAATATGGATATTTGAATCCCTTTTTCAATGATTTACGCGTCATATTCCTATTTGCGTGTGTGCTTAGACAAGTGAGGTATTGTTTCTTATGAATGTTTTTTTAATATACTGAATTGATCTTTATTCTATTGATAGAACTAATAACACAAAAGTTCACTGATTAGAGTATTGTTCCAAAGTTATTTCGGCAAAAATTATACCACAATACCCTTTTAACTCCTAAAATATTAGTCTAATCGATGTAATCTATAGTTTAATCGATATACTAAATATTAGTTTAATCGATATACTAAATATTAGTTTAATCGATATACTAAATATTAGTTTAATCGATATACTAAGTATTAGTTTAATCGATATACTAAATATTAGTTTAATCGATATACTAAATATTAGTTTAATCGATATACTAAATATTAGTTTAATCGATATACTAAATATTAGTTTAATCGATATACTAAATATTAGTTTAATCGATATACTAAATATTAGTTTAATCGATATACTAAATATTAGTTTAATCGATATACTAAATAATAGTTTAATCGATATACTAAATAATAGTTTAATCGATATACTAAATATTAGTTTAATCGATATACTAAATAATAATTTAATCGATATACTAAATTATACTAAATATTAGTTTAATCGATAAATCTTTGTAACTTCAGAACTATCAATTCTATTGACTCAATTTTGATTTAATTCAATTCAGCGTTAACAAATATATAAGAAACAGCATCTGTAAAGATAGTTGTTAGACGTTTAATAGGTAGATATATATAAAAAACAGCTCTTTTTATACACAAAATCCTTTTAACTTACTATTTGCTTTATTGTCTCTGGATTTATCTCATTTTATATTTATATAACAATATAGCCATGTTTAAGTTTTCCCTTTCGTAAATTTTAAGCTAAAACTCACTTTTCAAAGGCTGGGGCAAACTGAAATCAGATATTCCTATTTAAATTAAACCAAAACTTTTAATAGCCAGCTTTCTCCCATTTTTTTTATTGATACCGGAATTATCTAATTAAGAAAAATGATTTAGTATACCAAAAGAAAACATAAGCATATTATTCAACCTTGTAATTAGAGAGTTTTTAAAATATTAATTAAGACATTTCGTACGTTTTTGAGTAATTCCTATTAAGTTACGTATAAATTGTTATGTTCGTTATTGACAGAATCTATCCAGAATGATATTAAAGTACGTATTTTTTCGCATTAAACATTTATATTTAGTAAACATCACAGATATATCAATTTCGTGAATATATGAAATAGTAATATAAATATCTATTTGTAGTGTTTTTTTAAATCCCAATTAGATTTTCTGTCAGTAGAAGAATTTCAGTAAACAACTGAAAATGGATTGTAAATTATACTTACATACATTCTACCTAATGGACTACTCATTATCATCATAACATGAATTAGTTCTTTTTTTTTGTCAAAAATAGAATTAATGGAAAATTATCCGTTTCTCTCTTACTATTATAAAGTTTTTCTTTTACCTACTTATAATTCATTCGAATTACAATATAAAACACTAGAGTAATGAGATAGATAATTATTAACAGATGTGTAATCGGTAGGGAATGAGATGGCTATCAGTTCTTTTTTATAAAATGTAAATATTCCGTAGCGCTTTAATTGCAGGTAAGTATTGTACAAGTTTTAATTTTAAGAATTCTCACTTCAATCATTGTTACGTTTACCAGTTAATTCGAAAAATACGAACATATTTCTTACACGACCAGTTCTGGCTTGTATTTTTCATTTCAATCATGGTTGTTCAAGTGTTTTATTTCGGCCAGCTAGCATCATTTTTTAATTCAAACACGAATGCTTACATTTCACCCTTCAATCACAATTGGTATTTTTTCTCTCAATTTAAACACGAGTACTTACGTTTCTCCCTTCAATTATGGGCACCATTCTTCCATTAGCCATTACTAACCATTCTTACTTCTGTCATGGCAACTCATTTAAAGTCAGTGTTTGCCTTTTTTTCTCCCTTCAATCATATTTGCTTTTTTACAGCATTTTTCCAATCAGCCATTACTCACATTTTATCCAATCATGACTGCTCTCTTTACACTAGTTGCCCTCATTTCTCCCTTCAATTATAGTTTCGTTTTCAGTCATGAGTGATAGTATTTTTTCCACCAGTCATGACTTATATTTTTCCGCCAACCATGGCTGTCTGTTTTAACCAGTTGACCTCATTCTCCCCATCATTCACAATTTTTTTCATGCGTGCTTACATTTCTCCCTTCAATTATGGTTTCGCATTTTTTCTCCTTTCCATTTATAACTTAATGGTTGTTTACGCTTAATCAACCACGAGTGATTAAGTCATCTTAAACTTACATACTTTCTTCCGTTTGAACCATCCTGGCTTAAACTTCTTGCGTAAATTGTGGCTGAATTTTCAAAGTAATAATTTCAAACTTGGTTTTTAGTTCGAGAAAAATCAGTCACATTTTTTTAATCAAATTTAACTGTCAACTTCGGACAGATAGGAAATTTCCCGAGACGCTTTTTTTACAGCAGCATTCAGATATCACTTATACATATATTCATTTATAATTTTTCAAATGAACTGCTGAGGGTCATGGCCTTTTCTAGTTTTCCTACAACATCCACACTTGTCTATAGTCAAACGCAAAAATGCCTTTTTAAAATCATTATTGTTCAAAGCATAAATGAATGGATTGATGGCCGAGTTTACCCAACCCAGCCAGACTAAGCAAGCTGTAAGCGTGGGATGGAAGACGCAGCTTTGGCAAAATGGCTCAATTAAGTAGACGGTGAAGAAGGGCAGCCAACAGATGATAAATCCTCCAACAACGACACTGAGGGATTTGGCAACTCTTCTCTCGCGCTGGAAAGCTGCTCTTTCGTAACCGTCTTTCTTTCGTATCGTCAAACGAGTCGGTTTTTGAGATTCTTTTTTTGGGTTGCAGTACTGGCAGTGGTAGTTGTAGTTGGAGCCCTGGTCGGGGTCTTCCTGAGATTTGTTCCGACTGACTAAGGGGTGTGGGTTGTCGTTTTCGGTGGGCTGTTGCTGCTGGTAATCCTTTTCTTCGTGATGGTGCTCGTGGTTCTGTTGGTGGTAAAGTTTCGTCGTCACGTTTGGGTTGTACGTGTTTTGACGGTGTAGGAAGAATGCTGATGAGCGTATGAGTGAAAAGGAACTTCTTCGCCTTCCACTGCTACTCCTGGTACTGCTTCCACGAACCTGTAATGGAAGAACAAAAATATATTCAGAAATGCTTCGAGAAAACGAATAAGACAAATCTTATAGGTCTCTAAAAATAAATTTAGTTGTTAATATTAGGTATTGTACGATTTTCTTTGTTTCAATATACAATAACTATTCATAACTTTATCGGACAAATGTTATATCATGTACCCGAGATGGCGGAACTATTTTGATTAGAGTGCCAGCCAAATTAAAATTTAATACTTTCGCATATCCCGTAAACGACTTGTTAATTTTCTTCATAAAAATCATCTTCAAACTAAGTAATAGTTACATAGTAATAATAGATTGTGTAGTTATTAACTGACTTCAAATGGATATAGTGGAAACGATAAAAGGTAAAATATTATAAAGTGGGCACCCTTTGAATTAACGCTAGATACCTTTTTAAATTTTTACAGATATCTTTCACAGCATAGACTAGTAGCGTAACATCCTGGAAATAGAGTTAACTGTAGTAATGTAGTCAGCCTTACATCCTAGCAATATAGTAATCTATAGTAATACAGCCAGCCTTGCATCATGAACACTACCGTTATGGTCCCCAAAATCATACTTTTTTTCCTGAAGCCACCTACATTATCCTCTATCTCTTATGAGTTTTTTTTAATGTGATCAATAATACGCACTTCTCCCGTGTCATCTAGTGACACGTGTGCCATAGGTTTGCCATGTCTGTCCTAGATTCTAGTGCCGAGGTAAAAAATGGTTAGTTCTAAAAATATTTAACAGTCGAAAGTAAGCTCAACCGAGTAAAAATACTGAAGTTTTTAATTTTTCTTAAAATTAATTCACTCATTCAGTAAACAGAAAATATTAGCACATTCGAAACAATTTTTTTGGGCTAAAAAGGTGCGTAAAAATATGTATTTGAGTACATTCAAAAGCTCAGAAAGTTATTGTGATCGGTTATTTTTCTATTACACTGTATATAATTGTATGTATGCTTTACCCATAACTCAGTTTTCAATAAATTTAATTTAAGAAAGCTTCCAATTGTATAGATCTATTGGAAAGCGAATGGAATCTTGAATGCTCTTTAATAAAACGGATCTGTTTAAGACTACCTCTGACAGTTTAAACTATTGTATTTATTGAGCGATTGAAGGATATCCAACTAGTAATATGTTTATTTTTTGATTTAAAATTGCTTGTCAGTCAAACCTAAAAACTTTATCCGGTTGTAAAAGAATAGTTCTATAAAATATATAATTTTATATAGATGCAAACGATGGTAAAGTCCTTGATATTGGTTTTTTACTTTCATAACTAGAACAAACAGAAATTAGTAACATGATAAATTGCTTAGTAAAACATTTTTCCGGACATTGCTCTCCATCAATGCGACTAATCAAGAATTGTCGTTTGTAATAATAAATCAATTCTACTTGAACATATTTATAGCTACTCGAGAATAAATAATGAATTATTGAGCAGTAATAAATTAGTGAGTAAAGATATTAAGCTCAGAATCAATCTCAATCTAGACCGATTCATTACGAATCGATCCTTATTGACAAATAATGCAGAATGTTATTGATATGGATTCATCATTTGTTTAGGGGTTAAGGTTGGTTGTGTTTGTAAGATTTAAAGGTATGTTCTTTAGTTGAACTCGAAAGATGTTTTAAGAAATAGAGTATGAGAAAATTCTAAATACATTTTTTATTTAAACCAGTACCATCGAAGATCAAAAGTGTATTGTGTTTATAACGCTGTCTATGAAAGTAAGTAAAGATATTTTGTTTGGATATTATTTTATGATACCACACATTGAACATCATTTATGACACCACTCATTAAACATTGAACATTCAAATTACATTGGGGAACAAATTCTTAAATTACTGGGAAAAAATTTCAATTTTTACAAATGCTTGATCTTGTCTAATTAAGGTGTGGGTATTTCAAATCTGATATTAGCTTTGATTCTAAAGCCACTGATTTTCTTAAAATAAAATTTTTTGTCCAAATGTTTTTGTTCAAAAACTTTATATGCAACATTGGGTCACTTAAATATTGCGATAAGCTTTAAAGATAGTTAGGGCACATAGTAGAGACTAAAATTGTATAGAAACTCGTGCCTGAAAATTTTATCGTGTGCAGCTAGGGGTGCATCCCTATTATGAACTGTTCAAAAGCTTACGAAGAAACAGTTCATGAGTTGGTAAGCACCACTAGCGACGTATGACGACATTTTCGAGCATGAGATCCTATGCAATTTTAATTCTGATGATGTGCTCTAACTACCTTGTTTAACGCAACAATTATGTGACTCCTTCTGAGATGTAACGTGTTTAAACTCATGCATTTTGTCATAAAATAGACTAAAAATGTCACCTAAAAACAGTAGCTTGAAGAGAGAAACAGATTAAGGATTTAAAATCAGCGATACGAAACTCTATTAAAAAATCTGATGGAGAAAAAAAGTTCTTTAATGTTATTCTAACATATTAATGCTTTCAATTCGACCCATAAGTATTACCTGAATTCTTCGAATAATTACTCAAAGTACAAGTTTAACCTGAATCAGAATCAATTTCCTGAAATAATAACTGTAGACTAAATCTTCTTACCTGTGACAGTGGAAGCGTTGTTTCTTCTGTTGGAGCAGAATCTTGTCGGCCTTGTTCCTTCAACATGCGCTGGTGGTCCGTTGGTACTGAATTATCTCCTAGAGTAGAGGAATTGCTGTCTGACCCGTGTCCATCTTTCGCATTAGCGCTGCCACCAGTGCCTTGCATTAGGACTGCCTGCCGCTTACGAGCTACAGCAAATATCCTCCAATAGACATAAACCATAATGAAAGCCGGGATGTAAAATGACCCTGAAAATAATGGAATTGTTAAATGGCATAATTGTAAAAAGTGGATGAAAATTATCTGACGGACCTTGTTATGCATCAACAGCAAGTAGAAATCAGATTAAGACAATTATCTAATATGAAGAAATCTAACTAGAGAGGAAGAAACTGAAAACATCAATCTTTTTGCTTACTGGGAGAAACAGAGAGGCGATTATCAGAAAAACTTGCCATCAGGAAATCAAAATCTTGATGTTTTTAGCCTGTCTTCCTCACAAGAGGTTGGATTGCGTTTTTGCTTTTTTAAACTAAAGTATTAAATTGTGACACCTAAAGGCCTGGTTTCTTAGGACAGGACGCCGTCAGCTGGAAATCAGCGATAACCTCTGATTGGTCCATTTGTGAGTTTGATAGTATACGTCATCGAACGCTCATCTTGAACTACAATTGCCGTCCAACTCAACTGCAGTTGGATTACAACGTGACGTTAACCACAGAAGCAATGGCAGACAGCATCCAACAGTACATTGAAATCAGCCAAGATTTTGATTTTGATATTAAACATAGCTTCTTCATTAAACATAGCACTCTTCATTTAGCTCAGCTATAATGTGTTTTTTCTTGGGCAAAGTCATTACTTGTTCTCTAAAACACTGGTCGACAATAACAAAATCAATACAAATTCAAAATAAATATTTGTTTACATTATTAACGCATGCGCAATGAGACATAATGTCTGCGTTGGACCGACTGCTCAAGCTGAGCTAACAAAAAAGTATTTTTTGGCGTCACTTCTACGTCAACTTTCCGCTGACGCCCAGATAAGGCGCTAGTTCTAAGAAACCAGGCCTTGAGCTAACAAACCAGTATTTTGTTGGCGTCAGCGGGACGTTGACGTCACGCTGACGCCCAGATAAGGCGATTGTCCTAAGAAACCAGACCTTAACATGTGTACTTGAAATATACGATATGAGAAATGATTACGAAAGATCCAGTGTGTACTATAAATATACACTGCATGTACTTTTAATGTCACAGTGGTCTGAATTTTTTAAACCGAACGCTTAAAAATAGAAAAGTATTGAAGCACCTATATCTTAAATTTCAATAAATATTTTCAAATATTAATAACTGCAAAACTATTAAGGTTGAAAAGCAATTTTTGTGGCAAATTTCTGTAATGGGGCATAAATTCTCCTATAGATTTCCTTTGGATTTAGTTTCTCACAAAAGAGGCTGCAGAATATGCCTGAAAAGCAACGAAAAATAACTAAAATCACATCAGAATTTTTCGAGACCTTTAAATTAAGGAAAATCAAATTACAGTCTTTTCAAAATATCCAACTTAAGTAGTAATCAGGTCCCGCAGAGGACTGATAGTTAAGACATGGTTCTCAGCAGATCATCGAAGTCAAACATCACTGCCTGCGGTCAGTGTGCGGGTGGGTGATCACTTGGATCAGTCTGCGTAGGGACCAAGGGTGTGCGGTATTGGTCCTTATTAAACTGTTCTGCCGTAAAGTGCTAGACTTCGCTTGCAGATCGTCGGCTACCGAAGCGGGGGTGCCATCCTCTCTGCATTGGATCAAAAATTGTGATGGCATGTCTTAGGATTATCCTCAAGGATGTTTCCCAGACCGTCGCCAATAGCCCATTGTGCAGCTCTAGTGCGACGTAAATGAACCACAACTACTAGAAGTAGTAATCAGACATAGCAATTGAAAGGATTAGAAAAGGCTTGTAACGCCATCTGAGGAAAACATTTTGAACTAATATCAGGAATATTATAAATAAAACGAATGTGTCATCGAATTTGCTGCAAGAACTGTTTTTTTCCCTTCCTTTTTTTCCAATTTTGACCGTTTTCCTACGACACATTTTTGAAAATCATCGGTACAGTTTAAGGCATCCTTTACATGTTGATGATACCGTACCATTTAGTGCGTTTCTTTTTTTTTTCTCTTATCCTTTCTGCGAGTGAAATTTTTTAAATCTTTGCTTAATTATTTATTTATCCTCTATTTCCGTTCATCATACTGCAAGTAATATTTTTTTAAATTTTGAATAAATAACGAACATGAAACTGCTACGATTAAGTATCGCTTACAATAAAATTTCAAACAAAAATAAAGAAAAACAAAATGATTTCATATCAATCAATTTTGTGCACCTAATTGAAATGAATGCATGTATTAAAACATGGAAATAGAATTGGGGTTTTGTGACGTCATTAACAAGTTTTACCTAAAGCAGAGTAGACAACGTATCCTTGATCTGCAATGTAGGCACATTGGGTGTCATTTTGATTAGTGCCGCGGTCATGCCATCCAAACATGGGTGGACACGTGATGACAGCGCTCACTAACCACACTATACCAATCATAATTAATGCGAGTCGAACACTTCTCTTTACAGCATAGGCCAATGGTTGGGTAATTGCAAAGTACCTGCAACAAAGAAGTTGTAAATGGGATGAACATTTTTATTATTAGGCGTTTTTCCCTCGGTCCACACATTTACCCTTTCCGTTACCATAGTTTTGGCAAATTTCATTTTTTCCCCGTGTCAGTATATTCTGACTTCTTACTGAAACATAATGCCGTGGGGGAAAAAGCGAGATTTTCAGAAACTATGGTAGTGGAGGGAGAAAGTGTGGAGAGTGGGGAAATCACATATCCTTAAAATACCAATATCAACTGAGACAATAAATATCTAAATAGCTAATAAATTACCTACTACGTAATAACGGTATCATTTCAGTAATACAATTTAATGGCACTTTTATACCGTTTTCCAATTAGTTTATGCAAAATAACTCTACAGATGTGTGTTTATTCACTTATTTTTGTACGGAACTGTGAAAAGAAATCATTTAAGATTGCAAGAAAAATATTTTGTAAGTCGATAATCTGAGCTAAATTTAAAGTATTCAGAGTTGACTGAGAAATGTTGGATGTTGTTAGAAATGTTGGATCTAATTGAATCATATTGGCGATCATAAAAATTAGCAAAGGTTAAATAAATGTTAATAAAATGCACAATAATGGTTTTTAAGTATATATGAAAACTTAAATTAATACAATTAAAACAGAACTAAGTGAAAATGGTATCGTTTAGAAGGGAGGTGCAGTTTAGATTTAAAAAGGCATAAAATTTGTAGAGAATACGTAAACATTTTAATTGTTCATAATATGCATTTATAATATACGTTATTGATGCGTATTTTATAAAAGTGATTACTGAAGTAACAATAATGCTCAATTTTTAATTGCACTAAGAGTTTGTTTTAATGAATCAATGATTTCAGTTCAATTTTACGAAACTGTGCTGTCAAAGGTTTTTGATTATCTCAGCAAAATACCATACGTAATTCCAAAATAAATAAATAAGTAAATAAAATAAAAGGAAAGAAAAAATATGCGAAAGTAGTATTTTGTGAAAGGGAGGTACGACGTAGATTATAACTTTGTTGACCGGCAATTTTGCTCAGAAACGATCATGTCACTGGCTATTATTTTGTAATCGAATATGGAAGTAAAGTAAAACACTCTAAATAAACTCCTATAAATCTTATCTACCTTGAACTAAATGCAATTAAATTCAACTTTGGAATATTCTATATCGTCTAGGGTTTTCATGAACTGAAATGGGCAATGCTAGTGCAATGGCGAGTTAACTTGTCACCAGCCAATAATGTGTTGAGAGACATAAAGTACGTGTATAATATGTGAACATTATAAATGTTCACATATTATGTACGTATTTCATAATAATGATTGGTAAAGCTGCCATAACAATAACGCTCATTGCAACATAAGTATATTTTGACGAATTAATGTTTTGTGAGAATTAGTGTTCTATTTTAATATTCATAATAATATGCATTGATAATGTATGTTGCTAATATGTATTATATGGTGCTGCGATAAAAATAAAACTCAAATTTTAATTACAGAACAAGTTTCTTAGACGATTTTGTAACTGGAGTCATATTTTACAAAATTACGAAAGTTAAAAGTTTGATTGTCTCTGGAGACTTCAAAATTCAAAACTAATTCAAAAAACAGCGATGAGAAAATAGTATTTTTTGAAAGAAGGCAAATCACTGTTAAGATATTTGAAACATAGTAACAGTGACGTAGGCAGCTTATTTAAATGTCTATGAACGCCCACTCAGATGCTGTTATTTTATGATTTTTAACTACACGAAAAGTTCATTTAAATGTTTGCGAACGTCTACTCAAATTCTTTGATTTTATAATTTTTAATTACAAAATAAATTTATTTCGACGAATTCACGAAATATAAAATTCACGAATTCACGAAAATTTCATAAAATGGGACTCAGAAGTTCCATTTTATAAAATTGTGAAAGCTATAAAAGTTTAGGAATTTCTTAACTTAAGACTTTTAAAAAAACCAATTCGAGAAACAACGATAAAGAAATAATATTTTTGTGAAAGAAGGTAAATCGTGATTTTGGATTTTTGAAAGACAGCAGGAGAGGGGGGAAGGCGTGACGCATCGGGACGTAGAAATTTTATTTAATTGCTTGCAAATGCCCACTCAAAACTATGTTACTTAATAATTTTAGATAACAAAACGAAATTCATTTTGGCCAATTCATGATTTCAGTTACATTTCACAAAATTGTGAAAGTTAAAAGTTTCAGCACCTCGCGAGACTTGGCGGAAAAAAAAAATCGAAAAACAAGGATAAGAAAATAGTATTTTTTGAAAGAAGGTAAATCACGGTTTTGGATATTTGAAAGGCAGCAACAGTGGAAGGGGGGGGGGTGATGCATCGGGACGTGGTAAGCTTATTTAAATGTCTTACGAACGCCCACTCAAATTCTGTTTTGCTTCCATCACACCGTGTGACACACAACAAGGAAAAAAACTTGTGAATGGAAGTAAAAGCTGCACGGGAATACAATCCTTTTCAAAACCTATCTGGGAATACCGGTGACTATAAATAGAATATTTCTTTTCTGAATGTTATTCCTCGCTCTTGCAGACCAAAAAGTAACTTGAATAAAAACGGTTTTTTCTTCATTCAACCCCAGAACGACGCTCACACAGAATCGTTCGAGATCCATCACTCTAAAAAGGAACCTCCGCTTCTTGAGTGCGACCAGTTTTTTTTGTTGAAGAAAATGATTTATTTTTTTTGGAATTGTGGTTTTGTGTATTCTTTAGATTGATTTTTGTATTAAATTCTTTTTATGAGGGATTAATACTCCCACGAAATCACGTTTAGTTTGAATAATTGATATTCTTTAGAGTTTTGTTTACTAATTCCTTTTAAACTTAGGGATATCGCTTATTTATTCTTTTCTTAAAAATATACATATATTTTAAATATAAATATGGAGTGCGTTTGACATATTTTTGAAATGCAGTTTAATTTCTGACATTCATTCTTTTGGTTATTGGGAAATCCAAAGGTTCTAAACGATTTGGTTGCTATTGTCTTTCTTATTTGGCAAAGTTATTAAAAAAAATACTAAAAAAGTTGATCATTTACAGCAGCGGTTCCCAAATGATGTTCCGAAAGTTTAAATCAGTATCTAATGATTTTTAAACCTGTTATTATACTTATATCTAAGCAACAAACCATTATTTATTTACTATTTCGGTTCGTTTTATGAAATTATTGAAGTAAAATAGCAATAAAAAAGGATCAGAAAATTTCTTTAAAAAAATTTCTTCCAATAACAATATATTGATTAAATTATGAAAAGGATATGCATTTATAAAAAATAGCATTATTATTTCTTATGGAACCTTTCAATGCAATATAAAACAATCGAATCATAGAATAAGGAATTATGTTTTTCTGATAACTATTCTAAGCGGTTATAACAGTTCTTTTTCGAAAACTATAATTCTGCGTACGTTGTTTTCAGCTTATGCATACACCATCAACAAATTCAGATGTCTAGATTCAACTCCAGGCTTGCTACTTCAGCTATTTGACATAAAACTTATAATTTTTAGTATATGATTGAGAAAACGATGATTGAATAAATTCCATTCTTCACATTAAATGAAATCAATATAATTTGTAGTTTTTTAAAATTATATTTCTTACTTTTTTAGTATATTCACATCTACTAATTTTATATTTTAACTTTGGGTTCTGCTAATTGATGCTCGATTGTTTAGAGTTCCATAACCGTAAGTTCAGATCTACAGCCTTTCTACATACTATACATTTATAAATATTTTAGGATTATTTTTTTATTTAATGATTTTAATATTTAGTGACAACAAATTTCATTATCAACAAATTTTCCGATTTATTGATTTGTTTCTTTTCTTGCCTTTTTCTTCCAACCTTATTGGTTGTTGATATGGTGAGGAGCAATTCATAAAATATAGCACACGCGGATCGCCTTTAAATTACAATAACCATACCATGAGCGATTAATACTTAAGGACGATTCATTGTGACGCCATAACAACGCATTTTTCAAAGTTTCTTTTCGTTTTGCTTTCAGTTGAGTCCTCTAGTATCCTTAAAAGGACATAGTTTATGTTGCGGATGTGAAAAATAGAATCTCTACATTTGTGATTTAGTGTCTTTGTCTTATTTTTATATATTTCTATTTATTTTTCTTTCACTTTGTTGTATGATAAATTCTGCTATAAACAGAGAAAAAAGTCTATATAAGTTGTAGAAAAGCTTTTATGGAGTAGCTATACGAAATAACATTTATCCAACAGTACACTTAATCATATAAGAAAAATAACCCTTATCGAATTCTTCTATTAGTTTAAAAGGATTAACGGTGCAAGTCATACATATAATTATATATCATATAAAATATAGAAAGAAATTTTAGTACAAGAAAAATATAGAGATGTTAAAATACTTAAATCAAATCGTAATATAATTTAGATGCTAAGGAAAAGGTACATTTTACCTTCATTAATCATTGATATTATTGTTAATTATTGCGAATTATTATCGTTATCAAAAGTGATCGCGATATTATTGTTCCTGACATTTATCGTATTTAATGATACTCGCGATATTATAGTATTCGAAATTTGGCATTAAAATAGTGACCGTGTTACTAACATTTTCGTTATTATTATATATTTGATATTTATAACAAGACCTGGTGCTCACGATGTATCGTGAATATACTTTTTTAACAGCCTTTAACGCATTGTTTAAAAAATATATCGACAATTTACGATTTATCGATATTTTTTCCGACATATCTAAATTTTCGACATACACTATTTTTTCGACATACTTAAAATTTCTAGTCATATTAAAGAAAAGATAAAAAAAAAAAAGATTTATAATTTAGGTGATAACCATTTGGAAAAGATTCAAGAAAAGTTATTTGAGAAATAACGATCAATATATCACCTACAACGTATAAGGCGTGATCTAATACGATATATATATTTGAAATGATAAACTCAAGACTCTGTGAAGATGTACAAAGACATTCTGAAAATAGGTAGATAATAAACTTAAAGAATAGTTTGAGAGGACAAACAAGGTTTGTTACTGATGTCTTTCTTTACAAAAAAGGCATTACGAACGCACTTTTTTTCCCTCTTTAACAGTTGAAGGTTGTTCTTAGTAGGGAGCTCTCCACATTTATCTGATGCCAATAACATGGAAAGTAAAGGTTAAAGCCACCTCCAACAAAGAAAAAAAAATAGAATAAAAAAAATTGCTATTGACTAGGCATCGACAGAAAATAACAACCATCAACGAAGTATCAAACGATCCAAGTTGCAGTCGAAACTTCCAGCTCGATTTTTTTAAACTGTAACTGTGCTCCTTATTACGCAATTGTGAAGAATAATTCGGAAGCATTTCTCTATCTTAGTCAAGCGTATTTTTTCCCTTCTTTTTCTGTCTTTTTTTTATTATTTTTTTATTATTTTTTTATTTTTATTCTGTTTACATCTCAGCCGTCTCGGAAACAGAAGAGAAAATAAAGAAGAGTAAAAAAAAAGAGATATCGAACCAAGCTTGGATTCAGCGATTTCTTGATATTGATTTTCATTCTAGACAACCCCTAAAGCCAATTCGCTTTCTTAGCTGTTCAATATGTCCGTGGTTTGAATTCGAATGAATCTGAAGTTTCCTTTATTTTTTTTTTAAATGTGTTTTTTTTTTCTGCGTGCATCCAAAGTAGAACTCTCACAATTCCTGTGCATGACAGAATGAGGTTCAGTTATTCTAAAAGGTGTCACGTGACGGAATCTATTCAATTTTTTCGCACGCGCCCACCCCCTCTTCCGCAAACGATTTACTTTGTGAAGATATTTTCTCCAATTCAATTCAGGAAATAGAATAGTAATAAAAAATTATTTTAAATCGAGTATAGAGTCCATAAAATGAGGCAATTTTTTCCTCTTCAAATATTTTACGTTTTTATTCACTTTATCAGAGACTGGCTAGGCATTTAATTGAATGAGAAATTTCCTTATCTTTTACAGTTTTAAAGCTTTAGTTAAAAATAATTATTTTAAACTATAACATTTATTTGACGATGCAATTTTTTAAATTAATTTATTCGATTTATTAAGACAGATTCATGATTAAAATGAGACAAAAGAAATGTCAGAAAAAGAAATTTGAACCATAAATGTTATTTTTTTATACAATATACACTCTATGTTTTCAACAAACACCATACAAAGTTTATATTTTTGGATTCGTAGTCAAAAAAGTATTTAAGTGAAAAAATGCTTTTTTAATTAATCATTTAAGAGTAAATTATCACTTAAGTGACGAAAGCAAACTAAACGCTATCGAAATCTGTAGAATCATTCGTAAAGAAAGCGGAATGGCTAATAACAAAATAAACTAGGTTGCCCGTTGAGCTTGGAGGTATCTATCTCTCTCTCGCTCATTATTACCATTCAACTCCTTTCTGTTTTCCCTTTCAATCCAAGAGGTTTTGATGGTTACAAGTCTTGCCTTTCTCAGATCTTGGTTGGATTTCGTCGGATTTTTTTTTTGCTCTCTTTTATAGTAATTTGAGGCCCCTAACGTGTAAAAATCTGTGGCTACATTTTAAAAATTAAGGGTGGTCTTCACAGAACACCAGTTTTTTTTTCTTTGAAAAAAAAAGGTTTATTTTAGAGCGTTATTTTTAATTGCTTTTTTAGGAACTTCGATTACTCAGATAATAAAATATGAGAAGTAAACAAGCAAAAAAGTTTTCGTCTCATTCATTGTTTATAAATATCTTCAGCAAGTACTGCCTATTTTGAAATGTAGTTGGTTTTTTTTTTACTGACATACAAATGCAAGAATAAAAGTAAGAATAGATAAGTACCGTTGTAAAAACCAGAGCAGATCAGTGGTATATATTTGGTGGTCTGACAGCGACAAGCTGCTCGCCTACTAGTTTTTTAACACTACTGCAATTATTAGTTCAGACAGTTTATAAAAATAAGAATAGATAAGTACCGTTGTAAAAACCAGAATAGATCAGCGGTTTATATTTGGTGATCTGACAGCGACAAGTGGCTCGCCTAGTACTAGTTTTGTAACACTACTGAAATTATTAGTTCAGGCAGTTTATAAAAATAAGAATAGATAAGTACCGTTGTAAAAACCAGAATAGATCAGCGGTTTATATTTGGTGATCTGACAGCGACAAGTGGCTCGCCTAGTACTAGTTTTGTAACACTACTGAAATTATTAGTTCAGGCAGTTTATAAAAATAAGAATGGATAAGTACCGTTGTAAAAACCAGAATATATCAGTGGTTTATATTTGGTGGTCTGACAGCGACAAGTGGCTCGCCTAGTACTAGTTTTTTTTTAACACTACCGCAATTATTAGTTCAGACAGTTTAACAAATTGAATAATAACTATATTTTTGCCAATATATAGATAAATGTCGAAGTTTATAGTTTGTAATGATATATTGACGATTGATACTATAGAATACGATACCTTTGCCTTTTTTATGGAACTTAAATGTCAATACAAGTTCGACTATCTCTCTCAACTGGTTTGAATTAACCAATAGTAAACCGGCTAATACCGGGAAGAGAAAGAATCCCACCACGGTTTTTGAAAATATTCCTTTTAAGTAATAAAAATCGAATTAATGAAAGAGTTCATTGCTTGAGAAAACTAAAAAAAAAAGAGTTCAAAGGAAGAAATTATGAAATGGCATGTTTTCATGACGGGATCTGCTATGTCGCATTTGAAATCATGTCAACAGCTAAAGAACTGAATAAGGAACACAACCACCAAGAGGCACACAGCAGAGGCACGCGAAGAACCCATCCAATAAAAATATCACTTACAGAATGTGTCACTTATAACAAAACGATATATTTTCCTGCCAGAAGGTGGCATTTAACATTCCGAGTTTGCCCCCCTTTTTCTTTATTAATTTTTCTTTAATTCATTTTTAGAATCGTGTTTGCCTATGTCCGGATGATACAGCAACCATTTTTGCTCTACCGTGAAAATCACCCCGCATATTTAACAATAATACAATATAGTACACTTAAAGCTTTGAAAAAAAGTAAAATGCTGACAGATTTTAGTTTCGAATTGAGAGATTTTAAAACTTGAATAAATTAACTTCAAAGTTTATACGTTATTAACAGGGAATAACGACCATGCTTTGCCTTTATTTCTAACCTATAAGCTTCCTATATTGAAAATGTATAAATCCTTTACATCAATAGAAACTGATCTTATCATAGCGTTCGCACTTTTGGCGCTGTAGCTTGATTTTTAAGGTTTGTCGCCAAATGCCTGTGGAACTTTTAACTACAACGAAAACTATGTAAGATTGTCACTTGCTATCTTCAATGGATGAAAAATTTTAAGTCATACTGTGGAAGCATAAATCAGTGTTGTGTAGTTAATGAGATTGAAATATGATCTTCCATTGATAACTTAGAATCTTCTTTTAAAGTTCATCAGTTGCAAAACTGCAGTTTTGTTTTTTAATGAACTCATAATTGAAAAACCCGCAACAAGTTGGCTCAGATCGTATATGCATCCTTTAATTAAAAACGACAAAATCGATGAAAAAGAGAATTCCATTGACCAAGATAAATTTTAATCATTTATATTAAACCTGTAAGAAAATAAAAGTTATGTCATCACCCTTCTCTTTCATTTAACTTAGAAGTACTATACAAGAAAAAAAAGAGAAAAAAAAAAGAAAAAAACCGGAGGTCGTAAAAGAAGTCATTTTTACGTTGTCCTGATGTCATCAAGACCTTAAAATTTCTTTTTTTGCCGACTGGAGTAGGTTTTAAAAAATGGTCGTAAAAACGAGTGAGGATCAACACTACCAAAAAGAATTGTGCAGGTAATTTTCATTCCCACAATCCGGGGCATTCATTTTTATTGCTGCCATAAGTCCTCCCATCTCCCATGTTTTCATATGAGTGCCATCTGAGAAAAATTATTCGATGATAATTTTCAAGATTGGAGCCCATTATATGCGCTTTTTTCTCAAAGTATAAAAAAAAATAGAATTGCTTTAATTTTGCTAATAATAAACTTTTAAAGCCATTCATTTGATGGTTTATGAAAAGTTAAGAGATCAGACCTGATGGAAAGAGTTCTTAAGTAAGGTAGATATTTAATTTTTAATTATGTTTAAAATTATTTTTAATATGGAAATGATAGACCTTTATTAATAAGAAGACATGTTTTGTCGGTCAATCATGTCATATTAATTTAAGGAAAAAAATTATAATTAGTAATTATAGAAATAATGATCTCATTGTAGATAATTATATTATAACTTTTCTCTTTAAATCAGTTGAACTGTATTTAATCATATATAAGCGTAATAATTTTAAAAATTAAAACAAAAATGACGCCTCCTTTTAGAGGAGTTTTAAGTGTTGTCGTTAAAAAGGTGAATTTTTAGTAAATTAGCTGTGAAACTATAAAATAAATTAGTTTTGTTTGAATCTTTTATTCTTTCAAACAAATTTAGCATAATTTTAAATAGGCTTCATTTTAAAATTTGTAAGTTGTGACTTTTACTTAAACTTTATGCCAAAAACAATAACAATATTAAACTTTATATTATATTGTTTATTTATATATTAAACTTTATGTAGACACAACATAATTATAAATCAAGAATATTAATGAAAATAACATCATTGATTGAAAATTTCATGACCCCATGTTAAAATAAGGATTGTAGGAAGAGTAACAAAATAAAGAAAATTTTGAAAATATATTCCGTAATTTCTCTGGAAAACTGTCTACTTTTCTACGAAGTATACTTTTACATGAGATAAGAATGTCCGACTATCTTTTAACACGTTGAATGCCACGGTAATTTTGCATGACTTGCCCGTCTGGTCAAAATGATTTTCTCAGTATGTATTGCATTAATTTCTTCAAACCATTTTAGTAACGATAATAATATAAAGAAATTAAAAGCATTAAAAATTTACTCGAATTATGTGTTTCTAATAATCGCCGGTGACCCACGTGGCGCTGCGAACAAACTCAGGACCGGTCACCGGTGACCCCCATGGCATTAATTAAAAATATGTACATTTATGCATTCATAAAATTCCCGAAAATGGTCCTTAAAAAATCCTACTTCGCTCATGATGCAAAAGAATAATTAAAATAAGCTACAGAATTGATGCAAAAGACGAATTAAAATAACCTATAGAATTGATGCAAAAGAAGAATTAAAATAAGCTACAGAATTGATGCAAAAGAAGAATTAAAATAACCTACAGAATTGATGCAAAAGAAGAATTAAAATAACCTACAGAATTGTTCTTACGAAATACAGTGAAACCCGAAGAAAAGACCACCTTTATTTAGCGACAGCCTCTGCTTACGAAGGCACGGAATTTTTTCCGCAGACTTTATGCTGAAGAAAACCTTTAGGAGGGACCATCAAAACCTTTCCCAGCGACCGGGCAAATTTCTGCACCAAATGCGGAGATGGTCAAATAGGAAAAAAAAAGCAAAAAAATAGTGACGAAACAAATATGTAGATTAAAATGTATTCAAAATATTTGCGTGAGACTCTCTTATTTAGAGAGCACATTTTGACGATCTCTGATAGAGATCTACAACCTCATGTGACATTTAAGACGATGCTATCAATGATTTATTTTTAGAGTGCAAAATTAAATTGGAAAAAAAGTTATTTTAGCGAAAAGCGAAGCATCGCAAATAGTTAAACCTCGTCTCATCTTTTAAAGCTAAGTAATATTTAGGATATAAAATTAAATGCAAACTTAAACAAAAAACAAAATTGTTTATTTTTTTAAAATAGTTCTATCATAATTGGTAAATTCAATTTCTACTCAGAATTATATCAGTAGGGGTCATTTTTATTAAAGCTAAATTTTATTCACCCATCCAGTTTTCACGTTGTCATTACAAGTGGCATTTCCACTTCTAGAAACTGGCACTAAAATTAAAATAGTTTGCAAAAACCATGCACCTTCGGTAACATAAGTCAATGGAGATAACCCCTTAGAACGACCAACCTCCATTAACGACCATTTTACTGTGGAACAGAAAGTGGTCGTTCTCGAGAGGTTTCACTGTATTTGGTTTAATGAAAAACACACATTCAAAAGTTTTGGTAGCGTGTTTTAAATCTCTGATTCTCCTTTTATATCTTTTAAATGCTATCAAATATGTCCTGTACACACTGTGCCTTTTAATAGCTTTGAATGATGTTATTGTTTAAGGAAGATATTCCAGACAATAAAAAAAATATTGGAAATAAATTTATGCAAAGCTAAGCAAATTAATAAAAATAGTTATATTTTTATTATATGCATATCCTTTATTACGTTGTTGTTCTTAAAGTAATGCTTTTAGTGTGATATAAGACAAAATTAATTAGTATCTTATTTACAATTTAGTTTTTCTTAACTAATTAAATATTTCACGCTTCATCTCTCTTTAATTATTATTTTAATACCTAATTAATCTTAATAAAAAGATTCATTTATTGATTGGATATCGTTAAAGAACATAGAAGTTGAACATTTATATCGGGTAAATGTTTATAGTAGTCTTCGCAAAGTTTGAAAATAACAATATTTTTGAATTAAAAGCAACGTACCTATCTAGACTTATACAGCAAAGGTTCAAAATAGAAGCTGTGCACAGCATTACATCCAGCGACACCCACAACTCACACGCGACTTGTCCAAAGAGCCACAAACCATCGGTCACTTCCTTGACCACAGCAAAAGGCATGACTAGTAAGCCAACGAGCAGGTCGGATGCTGCCAGACTGACGACGAAGTAGTTGGTGACAGTGCGAAGTCTGCGAGTGGTGGCGACTGCTGTGATGATCAGGGTGTTGCCGAGGATGGTGATGAGGATGATGATGGTGAGGATGACGATGAGGCTGATGTCGAGCAGGGACAGGTTAGTGGGATATTCGTCTAGAGGTGTCGTTGGGGTGGGAGATGACATGTCATATGAACATAGGCGTTCTCACCTGGAAAAAAAATAGTGTTAGCCATGTCAATATATGGGATTTATTTTAAAAGGATGAAAGATAAGTGATAGTTAAGAAGGATGAGTGAAAAAAATGAGCCATGAAAAGTATTCTAAAAAAGAAAATTTGTATGAGTGAAGTGGGAGAGAAAATTTGTATAAGGGATTAAAAGTGTTTAATTCCATATATAAGTGTTATAAATTCTCAGAAAAATCGCTTCAATTTTGAATCATGATGTCACTAATATTCATCATTGATATTTGATTCACTATTTACTCCCTTACAAGCCAACCGGACTGTATAGGGGCCAGGGAACTGGCCTTGGACCAGAAAGGTTATGGGTTTGAATCTCAGGCAAGGCATAGATGTTCTTTTATTCTCTGTACTATCTGTTCTTATTGTGGGAGCAACGTTGGCCCACCTAATATGGTGCCCCTGAAGGAGTGGCCAAAAAATCTGCTCTGTAGGTGCCTAAATTGGCTAAATGTTAATGCAGATGGGCATTGAAAAAAATATTCCCCTACAAACATTTAAGGTGTATTGAGGAGTTACGGTTGATTTGAGGTTTATTTGAAGTTAACTTCAGAATCAACCTCCTTTGGTTTATAATCAAGGTGTATTAAATTGTTTTATTCACTCTTGAGGTTGTTTTTGAGGTGTACAGATTATTTTTTCAACACTTCAAGCAAATAAGTATATTTGTGGTGTGAATAATTTCACCCGATTTCAACTTAAAGTATTGCTGAGCTATATATAAGGTTGATTTTATGATGTGTAAATTAGGTTGAAGTTGGCGTTTACTGATGAGGTTATTTTCGGGGTAAAGCAAAAACCTCATTTTCTATCTCAGGTGTATTTTTTTCACACCGGTAAACCTTAAAAGAACCACAAAAACAATTTATTTTAGTTAGGGAGTAATTTTCGCTTCTAGTAAAGTATTCCCGCAACAGTTCGTTGAAGGCCAGGGGTCATGGAGGTTAAGGCTCCATAATTTGGGGACCAGCGGCATGATTGTGGCATTGAGGATCAAAGTCCTTTAAAATGGCATATTAGTATCTTTAACCTAAAAGTTATCGTGGCTTTTATATTTCTATTTGAACTACAATATAATTTTTTTAAACTATAATATGCCATTAATTTAGTGTAGCAATATTAAGATGTTAAATTGAACTATATTTTTGCGCAAGTTGAGTCATATTATTATGTAATAAATATTAATCAATGTGATTCTATTGTTCAGCCTAAAACTATGGTAAGATTACAGCAATTTTAAACGATATAGTACAAAGCATCCAACAATACATGAATAACTTATAATAGTATGGAAGAAAAAGCTTATAATTAGATGTAATTTTCTGTATCTAGTATAATAATGCATATTCTGAAGCATAATAAATTATTAACTGTATATGTTAGTTACTAAAACAAGTAAATTGTTACTTCATTTTAAATTGGGATACACAGCATTATTGTAATAGAAAGCTTTTTAGACTCATTCTTCATCATATAAAGGGACATAAATTATTTTTTGAATATATATTAGAATTTGTTCAATGCGAAATGTTTTTGAAAAGTTAATTTATGCTTGACAGATGAAAATTTAACTTTATAGTTGATGGCTAACCTAGATGAGCTGATAATAAAAATGCCACTTAGATGATTTATATTTTTAACAAAAAATAAACTGAAATACTTTTATGCATTTTAATCTAATGAACTGTTGATAGAAAATAAGTTGAATTATTCGTCCTCAAACCCTAAATTGCTATAAAAAAAGCAATAATTGTTTTAAAAAGTTATGACGAAAATGTAACAAGTGGCAGTGTTTTTTTAATATGTTGTCCCTTCTACGCTTAACCTTATGAGACTTTTAAGCTGTTTGAATTCTAAGCGTTAAAATGGCATTTTAAAAAGGGACATTTCTACTAGAAATATTATCCTAAATTTGCTATATCTATTAATAAATTTCTTAGAATCATGGGAGCCTTGTAGAAGTATTCAAATATTTTTCAAATTAATGAAAAGACGAAGTAGTTTTTAATGACGAAGAAAGCAACCTAAATTTATTATTATTATTAATAAAGTTCTTACACACATGGGAGTCTTGTAAAAGTATTTAATTTTTTTTAAATTAATGAAATTGAACAAATAGTGCTTTTTAATGACGAAGAAAACAACCTAAATTTACTACTATTAATAAATTTCTTAAACCGTGGAAGCCTTGTAAAAGTATTTAATTTTTTTTTAAATTAATGAAATTGAACAGAAATGCTTTTTAATGACGAAGAAAACAACCTAAATTTACTACTATTAATAAATTTCCTAAACCGCGGAAGCCATGTAAAAGTATTTAATTTTTTCTAAATTAATGAAATTGAACAAAACAGTGCTTTTTAATGACGAAGAAAACAACCTAAATTTACTACTATTTATAAATTTCTTAAACCCGTGGAAGCCTTGTAAAAGTATTTCATTTTTTTTAAATTAATGAAATTGAACAGAAGTGCTTTTTAATGACGAAGAAAACAACCTAAATTTACTACTATTAATAAATTTCTTAAACTCGTGGAAGCCTTGTAAAAGTATTTAATTCTTTTTTTAAATTAATGAAATTGAACAGAAGTGCTTTTTAATGACGAAGAAAACAACCTAAATTTACTACTATTAATAAATGTCTTAAACCGTGGAAGCCTTGTAAAAGTATTTAATTTTTTCTAAATTAATGAAATTGAACAAAACAGTGCTTTTTAATGACGAAGAAAACAACCTAAATTTACTACTATTTATAAATTTCCTAAACCCGTGGAAGCCTTATATAAGTGTTTAATTTTTTTTTAAATTAATGAAATTAAACAAAGCAGTGCTTTTTAATGATGTAGAGAACAAAAATATGTAATAAAATGACAGAATTCAACTTTTTAAAGCAAGAAAATGTTTAAAACTATTACTTTACAAACTTACACTTGGGAAACTTCAACCTCCCCAAACGATTAAGCATCCGCAGAAGAATATTCCAATGTTACTAGAAGTTTCAACAAAAAGGGAAAGGCCCTCCTAACCGTGACCATAATTACTAGTCTTTTGTGATCACACCATTTATCTGTCTCACCTAACTACTTCACTAAAAGTAGCCAAGAAGGAAGGTCTCAAGTTACTAAACCAACCACCACTGTCACAGGGCGTTCATGTTAGCCATCTTAGCTTTTCATGATGGATAGTCCTACTTTTACGTCTTTAATCACACGGAGAGAGAGAGGGCTTTTATATTTAACTGAGGTCACAGTAGAGGACGGGACTGTTTCTATAGGGTAAATTTCTTTCCCCGCATTTCATTGATTAATGGTTGTTAATTGATTGAGGAAGATATTGTTAAATGGAAGAAAAAGGTTTGCTGAGTCCTGTATAAATAGAGAGATTTTGTTTCGTTTAATTAAAGTGCTATTGTGCGAGTAAATTGTATGGTAATGCTTTGGGTAAGTGTGAAGGCTTGATGCTGATATAATATTTAGATGCAGATACATAGTAATGCAGACACATAGTTCAAGAATATGAAAAATTTTATAATTTTACTTAATTACACGAATAAAATCACCGTATCAATATACTAATATAAAAAAACTTTAAATATGTTTAAAGGTCACAAATAATATGTTGAGTATTAACTGAATATTTCAAGAAAAATGATTAAAATAAACTTCAAAGTGAACAGTAGTCAGTGCGTATGAGAACTGTAAAGTACATTGCGTGAAAAAAATCTGAATCCTTGAAAACTTTTTATTTAGTTATCGGATTTTCACGTACCAATATACAATTATTAAACAGTTCGAGCTTTTCTTTTAGCCCTTGACGTCGGTCGAATTTATTTAGTCTGAAAGGGTGTGGTGTAAAATTTATCACTGCTACATTAATAAATTATAGAATAAAATAAGACAAGTTTCATTGACGTTTAAAACAAAGGATAATGCGAAAACACAGTAACAAAAATAGATACACGAGCACCGCGAACCGCATGCAGTTCATGCATGCGAACGCTTAAAAACGAAAACAAAAAATTATGTTCGTGCATGTGCGTATCGCTGTTACGCACGATTGCATGAGCGATTCAGAGGCTTTTAGAATGATTTCGTATACCCTTATACAAGTTTGCCACAAAGGTGGCCTTCATTGTTTCTACAATGAATATGGAGTACTTTAAAATAAAGGTGGTTGGTCTGTTGGATTTTTATAGAAAAAGTGCTGTTTTGTACTAACACGTTTGACATTGCTATACAGGGTGGTCCTAAAATATTTGTCAAAAATGTGAAGGTAGGTAGAGGGGACTTAAATAAGCATATTTCGTATAGGATTGTGTGTGCGGTAATGCCGCCTTGAGCCGGTAGGGAGCGCTGATGACTGCGGCGCATAAAAGCGCTTGCTAGCTGGATTCCCGCAAGGATCTCAAACAGCATGCATCGTTTCACCAATGTGGAGCTTGCCGACGTGCATTTCATGTATGGGGCTGCACAAGGAAACGAATTAGCTGCTCAGAGGATGTTCAGGGAGCGTCAGAAATCCCCTGGACGCTGTCTACGGCTAGCATTGGATAGGACAGGGTGGTCCAGTTGCCTGGCCACCGCGTTCTCCTGATTTAACCTGCTTGGATTTTTTCTTTTGGGGTCATATTAAAAGCCTGGTGTACGAGAGTCCCATCAAGAAGATCTTGTTGCCCGCTTGTCTGTTGCTGCTTTGCATGTGCTCGACATGCCTAACGTCTTTTCTAATGTACGCCGATCCATGCGCCGTTGCTCTGAATCTTGTATCGATGTTGGTGGCTGCTCTTTCGAGCACCTCTTGTAAACTGTTGATAAATTTTTATTTTCTTTTGTCTTTACTTGTCTTTTCAGTTTCCTCTGATTCATACTGCTTTACAAGCTCGTGCTTTAATGTCCCATTACCGCACACACATTCCTATCCGAAATATGCTTATTTATGTCCCCTCCACCTATCTTTACACTTTTGACATATATTTTAGGACCACCCTGTATAAACAAGCAATGTATTTGATCATCCGTATTTATTTACTCTTAAATGAGATCGAAACCAAATTAATGCAATTAATAATTTTAAAGCTTTAAGAGGTAAAATGATTTAATTTATAAAAAGCACAGTTTTTGACTCAAGCAAACCAAAATTGTACACGGGAGCCAAAACTTTAAGTGCTTACATAGTAATGTCAAATAAGTAAACAGATAGTAGTCAAAATTTATGCTGTTTTAAAATAAAATTTTAAAAACTGTTCGTCCGATTGGCCTAAATTTTAATTCGATTCAGTGTAAAATCGGAAAGTTAATATGTTCAAAATAAGGTATGAAATATTTCTTAAATTATTAATAATAAATTGGTCTGCTCTCATTTGATTTATTGGTTTTAGCTCATAAGATTAAACCTAAAAAATCCACAGGATCTAATAGCAAATCACTGCACTATTTATCCATAAAGACTCCTATAACTTTTGATCTATTAGCTGTATCGATTTCGATAAAATTTTGTTCGATTCAGCGTAAAACAATATGTCACTCGTCTAGTTAGCAAAGTGTAATCTCCTCTCCATCAGTTAATTCTAGATTGAGAATGCAGCTCGCCTCGGGCAAAGGTTTTAACTTCATATACTCATATTGGGCCAAATCACATTTTTTAAAAAACTTTTATAGTTTTCCCATAACTATTTCTGTATCCAGTTACTCAGGCGCAGGCCTTAAAATTAAGGGTCACAGTATAAAAAAGTTTAATCAGGAAACATAGGTTTGTGCATAGATTTTTTTTCCTACTATACTTAGGGCTTCTTTTCCAAAAAACTTTATTCATGTCTAATTTGGGAAAGGCAGTTAATGACCTTGAAAGTTTTGGGAAATTTCAATTCCACGCTACTTTAGGGTTCACGCTAAATATACATCTCTCATATGTTGATTTTTGTACATATCATTAGTGTGTATTTACTTTGTGGGTTCACTGTTGGTACTGGTAGATTTTGACAGTTAAAGTCTAAGAAAATAGCGCCTTTTTAAAGAATTTTGAAGGGCCTTTGACCCTGGATGCAAAGGTCCACTGATAGTTAGTAATCAGTGTGAACGTAGTAGAACATAAAATAATGGACAGTGCCATGATTTTACGAGTTTCACAAAAAGTTTTGCAACTTGTAATTATATGTATTTTTCTCAAATATCAGAGGATTTTTCAGGCTTGTTCACCCAGAATCCCCCCCCCCCTCACAAACATAAACACGTGCTTAATAGCTTTATTAAGTTGTTCGGAAAATAATCTAAATATCTTCTAACACAGGACCTAATTGTATAACACTGAACTTAAATTGTATTGCACACGACCCAATCGTAACAGTCGCATAATCATTTTATATTTTGACAGCTTGATATTAGCAAGATTTGCTTGAGAAAAAGTTAGATTGTTTCTACGCAGGGGCTTTTGGTCGGTGCCCTTTCTAATAGAGAAAGTGAAAAGTAGAGAGTAGCGTTTTCGGCATATTTTATCTTTTATTTATTTATTTTTACTGTCGAAAAGGTAAAAATACTGCTCATTTCAAGGCAGAAAATCACCCGATGTGTACGGAGAAGATTTAAGGACCGAATGTCAGTGCGAAAACGGTTTGCAATATTTCGATCCAGCAATTTTAATGTTGAAGGTACACCACATTCTCAAAGGTCAGTTGTAGCTGATTCCCAATAAAGAATAAGAATAATTGACTTAAAACGGCGAACGGATTCGACCGTTCATGTTCATTTGGAATTTGTGTCGTCGTTTTAACGTCTGTGATTTGCTTCTCAAACGTCAAGAAAAGTGAACCATTTTTGAAACGCATCATCACTGAGGACGAAAAATGGAGATTGCCTACAATATTTGTTCCAGTCTCTACAAAAGTCTCTTAAAAGTTAAAAAAAAAACAAACACCTAGATCAGTTTCTTTGCCAGCAAGGAACAAAAATTTAGTGAGCGAGGAATTGTTCTACAAGATGGCAAACTGTATTGAATCAGAATGGACAATATACACTGAAAAGCCATTACATTATGACCACCCTCCATGTATAACAATGGGCTCGCCCAGGTTTTCATGGTTTCTCGCCCAGGAACAATGTTTTCATGGGGCACATTAGGACCCATAATCCTCATGGAACAATCCCTGACGTCCGTAAGCTACTTGAACATAGTTGCAGACCAGGTTCACCCATTCATGGCAACAGTTTTTCCTGCGGGGTATGGTGTTTACCAACAGGATAATGCACCATGTCATAAGGGTTGAATCTTCACGGATTGGTTCGAGGAACATTCCAGTGACTATCAAGCCATGTCTTGGCCCCCAAATTCACCTGACCTTAATCCAATATAGCATTTGTAGTCCTACTTGGAAAACCAAATTCTTCCTGCCATGCTACCCCCTCGCAATGTGAGGGAATTGCAGGACCAGTTGGTGAGCGCTTGGTACCAAATACCTCAGACTACCTATCAGCACCTTGTGGAATCAATGCCAAGGCGGGTGCTAGCAGTTTTGAGGGCTAAAGGCGGTCCTACATGTTATTAGCAAGGTGGCCATAGTATAATGGCTCTTCGGTGTATAATTCTATAGAATATGTACTCATTGGAAAAAAATAACCTTTCGTTTTCAATAATAAAGAAATAAATAAAATTAAAAAAAACAAAATTATTTTTGGAACAGGCAAATACGCAGAGAACATATCCTAGAAAGGTCAAGAAAATGATGAGTGTCAAGTATCAAACACCGCTTGACGTGACCGATTTTTTTAAAAAAACTGGCTCTTAAATAAAATGGTCTTAAAAATTAGACTTTAAATGGAATGATCTTTGATTAAACGAGTTTTACAATAAAATGTATCTTTCTTTGAAACCATTTAGTGAGTGGATTTAATTTAACCCTTTAGTGGATGGATTTTAGAGATAAGGCGATATACTCAAAAACGATAGACTAACATTAATGGGTTCTGATTTTTGGCCTTTGACTAAATAGTTGTGACTATGTGTGCCATATTGCTGCTATCTCCCTATTTAGAGGGTAAGAATTTTAAATTCGTCGAAAAAAAATGTTTTATTGTTTACTCAAAAAAAAATCTTTTTGTTTCTGATTTTATAACTTAAAATATTGCTCGTAAAAATTAATTAGCGTTTTGAAGGTTATAATTTTGAATCGTTATGATTGCACCTTATCACAAGATATCCGATTATTACATCAAAAGTTACTGATATTTTCTGTTTTTCAGTTTTGATTGGCATTCGAAACCTTGCTTTATATTAAATTTCCAAGTATTTTTGTTTTCCTTCTGATGGGGAAATAAAAATAGCTGATATTTTAAATATTCTGATTTAACGAAAAATACTCTCAATGCTCAAGTTATATCAAAAGATATTAAAATGTCAAAAAACGTTCAAACTTTCTAAAATATATTTACACTGAATGTCACGATGTATGTTCTTCAAATGCAAAACAATCTAAAACGTCAACTTTTTTAGACTCGAGGCTTTACTTGTAGCAACCAGAAAGCGGTTTTCTTACTTCGATATATATATATATATATATATATATATATATATATATATATATATATATATATATATATATATATATATATATATATATATATATATATATATATATATATATATATATATATATATATATTGAATATGAAAAACCATGAAAAATCTCTCACAGCGAAAATCGTTTCCAAATTTTATCAATTATAAAAATTTAAAATTAATAAGCATTAATCACATATCTTGTCGAGAACTGTTAAGAATTTTGTTGAACATTTTCTCGCAAAAGATTAGTTTAAAGAAACTTAATAATTAATAAAATTTAGAAATTTAAGAATTTATAATTGTTCAATTTATATATTTATTTTTACTCTGGCACAGAGTAAGCAAATGCTCCAAATCTTAGGCATTTTCCCTAACGGGCGATTTAGGGTAAATATTTCTCTTCAGTACAATAGTTTTCCTGTCTAATCACATGCGAAAACTAGTTTTGCTCTATTGATAAAGATTATGCCCTGTAGATTTATTTAGGCGGTTTGCTTTAGGGGATAAAGCGCTCGCCTCCGAATGAGGTGAACCAGGTACGAATCCAGACTTGGCTGGTCATTATAAATTCTCACCGGGTTAGCATCGATCCCAGTATTGACGTAAAATATTCTCAGTTAGAATCCCCTTCCCGTCGGGAGATTTTCGTGGTATTTCCTTCCGTGTAACGCAAATATGGTTTAGCTCTATTAAAAGTAGTAGTTTTTACCAATTATTTTTCTCTTAAATCAGTATCCTTATTTTGAATAATTCGTATTTCTTTATTTTGAATAATTCTTATTCTTTTATTTTGAATTATCTTTATTTCTTTATTTTTAATAATCCTTATTTCCTTTTTTTGAATCCCTTATTTTGAACTAGCATACTATATTTAAACCTTATTTTATAAATTATATTTCATCCACATTTTGAATTCATTGTAGTGTCGTTCTATTAACGTTATAATGCGGAAAAACATAAAATTCCGCATGTTTAGAACCCGCTTAATTTCTTTTAAAATACAAACCCAAAATCGTTTAAAAACAATTAAATTTCTACCAACAATTTAAATTTATGATACAACGTACAATAATGCCTCTGACAAATAATATGCCTCGACAAATCTTAAGCAGCCATATTGAAATCCAAAGCTAATTAAAGGCAAAATTTAATGGTTGAAAACAAAATATATGGCTCTTTAATTGCCAAACTAACTTATTACATACATTTTGTTCATATTTTAACTATTGTTCAGATAAATAGTTAAGGAGACATTTCTGTATATGGTGTTTACCAGAATAATAGAAAATTAAATGTAACACGGCAGTTTCTCGTTTTTATTGCTTTCTTTTACTGCTCTTTCTTTGTGTTTGGAAAGAGCCTTTTAAATTAAATTTCTACACATGGAAGAATTTAACCGTCGTATTAACGATTTGTTTTGTAAGGCTATGTAGACAACAAAAACATTTAGCGGCAATAGCTTCTTTTTTTCTTGCTATGGTAGTAATAAAAGGAACTTGTCAAAGGCTTAGTGAAATTTTCCGAGATGGTATTTGGTTTAAAAAAAAGATTCTGAAAAATGTTGAACAGAAGTTTTCTTTATAAATACAAATTGCAATTTATTTTTTATATGGTACTATTTCAAAGTTATCTTTTTATTAGCTTTTTCAAAGTATATTGTTAGTTTTAAATTTACGTAGTTGAAGCATTGTAGGCTTATCAGTAAGATATAGAGTTTATTTTTGTGAATGTTTGTTTTATTTAAAGTATTATAGTATACAGTAATTGTGTTTAAAAAATAATATAAGTGAACGAGTAAGTATTTAATTTTAAAACTTGAATAAAAATAGAGTTTAAAATTACAAATAGTAAAATTTAATTTTACTATTTGCTATTTTTAAATATCAATTCAAATTGCATTTTATAGCAAAGCATTACTATTGTTATTTAATAAGTCATTCTTCAGTTAAAGGAAATTAAAAGGTGATAAAAATTATAAAATGATTCCTAAACTGCATCGTTTATAAAATCGTTTGCTCAAGCAGCTCTATTTTATCACTTTTAATTTAGTATTACTTTTTGTTAAAATGAATAAATAATGCACTGGTTACGAAACAAACTAATTTTCTAAAAAATTGCGAGTACTGAAAAATTATGAATACGGTCTAATCATAGAATATATGCAAAAAAAATAATAAACTTCTTTCCTTAAAACTAACATTGCTGAGTTGAGTATTAAAGAGTTGAAACTCAAATACTAGAATGTTTTATAAATATTTTTTTTAATAACACGAGAACGTTTCTTGCAGCAACTATGGAGAAATGCATTAAGTTTTCATTCTTATGATAGAACAAATAAAAATCCAACGTGTCCTTTTTAAAGAGCTAAAAATGACTATTTTCTAAGACCAAATGGATTGTGGTAATAAGCTTAACTAGTAGTTATACGATGCATTTATTATTTTCTTTTAATTCTTTTGATTGCATTTATAAAATTCTTTTTTCTGATTTGAAGGAGTGTTCAAACTTTTAGGGATAATTTATTTACATCTTCGTTACAACAAAAGAACACTATATTGTTCGAAATTCATAAATATTTATGATAATGAAAATTTAATAATTATTAAAAATTCTTTGATAAAATTTTCGAGATTTTCTAACTTCATGGAGAGGGTAATGAAACTTTTCATCCACCTGTGGCATCACCACTATATAAATTGTATGGTTACATATATTATTTTTGAAATTTTAAAATAAATGCGTATAATAGGCTCAGTGAAATATCACATCAATTAGCACCTTTTTGCTTCAGAGCTCTATCTTCTAATGGCCATGAAATGTTGCATAATTCTGACTATGGTCAGACGAAGTGGTCAACTCCTGATCTGGTACCCTTCTCTCCATACTTCCACGTCACGACCCATAAGAAGATTCTTAGCAATGGTGAATTGTCTGCTGCCAGGATTGAGATCGAGATCCTCTGCTTTGGTGCAAGTGATCCTCTGCTTTGGTGCAAGTGATGCTCTGATCGACTGAGACACCGGAACACTAAAAGTTTATTACAGTAGAGCAAGTTAGCTGAATTTAAAGTTTAAGACAATAGTTTAAGATGATATGAGCCGCGATGGCTCAGGTGATAGAGCGTTCGCCTTTCAATGAGGTGGACCCGGTTCGAATCCCAGTGATGGCTGGTCGATACGAATTCCGCATCCGGCTTGCCCTGACCACAATGCTGATGTCAAATATCCTCAGTGGCAGACAGATCATGTGTTAGACTCCACTTGCCGTCAGGCTAACTGTGGGAGGTTCCCGTGGTCTTCCTCTCCATGGTACGCAAATGCGGGTTTGTTCCATCAAAAAAGTACTCCACGAAGACGAATTTTACCCAATACTTGATCCAGAAGTTTCCTTGTCTTCTGGATCGGGTTCAAAATTACAAGGCTACGTAGTTGAACATTAGTAGTCGTAAACCCAAGAATTGGGTCTGCTGTTCAACAACGGTAATAAAATGAAGTAAAATGAAATGATTTAAGATGGAGCCGTAGTGGCTCAAAGGATAGAGCGCTCACCTGCAAATGAGGTGACCCGGGTTCGAATTCCAGTGATGGAAGGTCGATACGAATTACGAACCACTATGCTAACGTAAAATGTTCCTCAGTGGTTGTCGGATTATGGGTAAGAGTTCCCTTGCCATCAAGATCGTGGGAGATTTTCGTGGTTTCCCTCTCCATGCAAAGCAAATGCGGGTTAGTTCGTCTAAACTCCTCCATGAAGGCAAATTACCCCCAATACTCGAAGTTTCCTAGTCTTCTGGATTGGGTTTTACAAGGCTACGAAGTTAAAAATTGGTAGTCGTAAACTCAAAATTTAGTCGGCAGTCAATGATGGTTATAAATGAAATGTAAGATATACTCAGAAACCTGGTATTAAATTTTTAAACATTTATTATTACATTTATTCTTAATTAAATGTCTATTTCAATTTATAGAAATATCAAATTATCTTGAAAAAATATGCAATTTAGAATCCCTAAATATATCTTTACACTTAAATACAGGATTTTTTTGCCTTTTTTTAAAAAAATACTGTCAACTACTTATAACTGTAAAATTTTTTAATTAACCTTAAATTTAATGATTAAAAAAATATTTTTATCAATTTTTCGAGTTCTGTGGAAAGGTAATATGGTTAGTTTGCAAATTTTAATTCATAAGTTATTAAACTTTATTCTCTTAAATGTTTACAACGAAAAACTGTTTTGCAAATGCAATGGATATTTTAAAATGCATTTCTTAAAGTTGTTTTTTTTAAAGCAGAGTGAGCATTATAACTAAGTATAACTATTCCATACCAAAGTTAGGATTTTATAAAATAGTGATATAATGCACTTTTTCATTAAGTTTTTTATGAGCATATTTCTAATAAATTGGTAAGCTGAGAGTAATGTTTTAAGAAATCAGCCACGATTTTTCCTGATTCAAATTTATTCCCCGAAATCAACTTTCTTTATCGATATTTTATGCAAGCGATTTTGCATAATCTTACCATAATTTAAACAATTCTACTTTATTTATATTCAAATATCTCATAAAAACTCTGTTTTAAAATCGTGATATAAGATACTCGCATTTCTTAGAAGATTTTATGGTTTGATATTTAGTATTTTTTTAAATTATAAATATTCGTAAGGAAAATTTATTTTAGGAATATATATATATGCATATTAATAGGTGAAACTAAAAGGAAAAAACTGTGAAACCAAAAAGAAACTTATCTGTAAAAAAAATTATATTTTGTCATTAAGTATAAATTATTACCAAAGAAAATTTTCATAAGAAATTTCTTATGAAAAAATATATATCGGAATAGATTAAAATAACATTCCAGTTATTCTTATAGAGGAATCTGTAATAGTTATTACAATGAGTTATTTTATGAAAAAATTAAATTACCGTTATTTCGCGTAATAAACTAAATCATGATCCAAAATGAGGTATTGAGCAAAAAATTTTTTCTAACACAGTAGGAAATTTTGAAGTGGATATCGTAATACACAAAGCGTCTATAATAACTATCAAATTTGGTGCAGGCTGTATGTGGTGTAAAGTTGAACTTATAATCGCGATTCTTAAATTTGGTTACACGATAATATGACTCAACTAGAATGGAAACACGATTTAATGCCTTTTTGAGATTAAAAAAAAAGCATTATATTATGCTTATGGTTCAATTAGGTTCAATTGGTTATGGTTCAATTATGGGATCATTATGGGTTATTATTGGTATTATGGGTTATAATTGGTTTGGTTCAATTACTTATGGTTTCATTACCATACGGAGCTGTTGTACCCGGCCTATAAAAGTAAAGACAACCCAGAATTTATGAGTCAAATGGCTCTTGAATCTTTTAGCCAAATACCATCAGATGCTTTACAACTATACACAGATGGTAGCAAGAGCGACGAAGGTCATTCAGGTAGTGGGGTTTTTATTAAAACACCCACGTACACATTGAGTCTCAAAATTAGAAATTCTGAATTTTGCTCAATTTCAGATCTGAGCTTATTGCGATTGAAAATGGCCTAAGACATGTTGAGAATATTGCTGAGCCTGACTTTAAGCATATATGGATACTGACGGATAGCAAATCTTCAATCCAACACCTTAGCAACTGGAGGAATGTTGGAGACAGGGCTGCGGCTTCAATTTTGGGGATGCTCTTCAGGCTCTCTGCGGACTTTGGAGTACACTTCCAATGGATTTCATCACACGTTGGAATCAAAGGTAACGAGATGGCGGACTCACTGGCTAAAGATGCTTCTTTGGAACCTCTACAGCCAGATCTACCTTCCACTTTCAACGAGGTCTTTTCAGAGTGCAAAAAAATGTTTATGGACCTCTGGAGGGTTCCTCCTCCACATAGTTGGTATTTCAGAAAACGACCTGGAAGTGCCTTGCTTTTTGAGGGACCTAGAAGCCAGCAGACTTGTTTATCTCGCTTTGCAAGTGGTCACTTGAGGTGTCTCTCGTATGTTCAAGGGCAAAAGACTTTTGGACTTTGCACTGAATGTAGGACTGCTCAGGCTTCGCCCGAGCATATTCTAAACTGTATCGATTTTAAGATCGACGAGGTTTTTTCAAAACCTCATCTGTTTTTAGACTTCCTGGACATTTTTGGACTTATGGAATTGGTCTAATTGGGATGGACCTCTTGGGGATTAGAAACAACACTTATGGTTCACTTGGTTATGGATAAATTATTATGGTTATGCTTATGCTTCAATTATTATGGTTCAATTCAGAATAGATTTTTCTGAGAGAACTAAATAAAAGACTATCGTTTATTTAACATTGATAAGATACTTAATTGCTTTTTTTTATTTTTATTTTTTTTAAGTTTTCGAGTGTCATTTTGAGTTAGCAATTTCATTTAATTTCACTACTAGGAACTACTGTTTTGTTAAATGAATAATCTTAAGAAACTGAAGTGGTAAGATATTACTTGATTAAAAAGTTTCAATCGCTTCAAAAATATACAGATTGGATAGATATACCATGCGACATGTTTAAAGCGCTCAAAAATAGACGCTCATTTTCAAGATTTCATTTAACTCTGGAGCCGACCGGCCTGTGTAGGGGGCAGGGAACTGTCCTTACATCAGAAAGTTCCTGGGTTCGAATCTCGGGCAAAGCATGGATGTTTCTTTCTCTCTGCGTGTGTTCTATGTCCTTTCTCCTTAATGTGTGAATGTGACCCGCCCTATAAACGGGTTGTGTGAATTGCGTGGCAGAAGTCGTATTCCTGGCCATAGATGGCGCCTCTGAAAAACAGGAACAATCCCCACGGCCTAAAACAGGCATACGACGAAAAAAAAATTAACTCTGGCAAGTTTTGAAAATGGGGGAATATTTTTGAGTGCTTGAAATATGTCGACTGTTATATCTAATTTGCATATTTTTGAAGCGAAAGAAGACTTTTAATAAGCAATACTGAACCTTTAATTTGCTTCAACTTTAAAACGGACGTTGTTAGTTGAACTATTACTTAAATTCGATCACATGATACTATGGTTCAACCTGAATGAAATTGCGATTCAAGTCTCACCTTATTAAGATTGTATAAATTTTTTTCTTGAATAAAGAAATATGGTTCAAGGTTATGGTACAAAATTGAACCCATTTTCTGACAGTGCATTAAATCAAAGAAGCCCGTTTAACTATTATCTCTGTGTATTTATGTGCTTCATAGAGACTTTTTTTTAATATATCAATTGTTTTTTTAGTTAGTAGTTTAAATTGATTTCAAACGCTTTAAATTTTTTGTGAGACAAGGAATCTCTTAGAAACTTTGGAGAGTATTGAACTATAATATAGTATTAACTTGCAACGACGTTAGAAGCTCAAGCATATATTATCGCTCTTTTTTGAGCATACTAACGTGATAATATGGTCTTATTTGCATGAAACTGTTGCTCAGTTTAAAACCTTATTAAGGTTGCTGCATATCAGAACGATAATATGGTTGAAAGTCAAATATGGTTAGAATACAATTGAAAAGAGAATAGAAGGGCTAGTTCACTCCGCTCTTAGAACTGAAGCTACGAATTTCCTCCTCATGACGTCACTGGGTCCACAGATCTCGGAAGATCGCACGCAAAGATCTTATAACTTTGCATCTTTCTCTTTGTAAAAATAAGTTAGACGTTTTCTGGTTATTAGCTTTCAAACTTTACGTAATTAACACATTATTTCCATTCATAAACATAGTTTAAAAAAACTTTCTTGGACAGTATATTAAAAAAATACCATTTTAAACTTATAAAAATATTTTACTAGTTGGCGAAAATGACACTATAAGTACTTTATTTTAAAAAGTTCAGTTTTAACTTTAATTATTAAGAAAAATGAAAGTATATATCGACACTTTTTTATCTACGTATTCTTTTATAACAATAAGTTGAGTTAAATTTAGAATCCCCGATTTTAAAATATGTCATTAATAGCAATTTCTTCATACCTTATCATTAGGAAACATCAACCTTGAACGATAATTACTGAAACAAAATAATAATTTAGGTTCATAATGACATTAGAAATTTTACAATTGTTTATAGATATTTAAATTTACGATGGTATAATTTATAGATATTTAAATTTAAGAGAGTATAATTTAAAAAAAAAATCATAAATATTAAAAAGAACTACATTAAAAAATATGTTATGAAATTAGGAGAATTCCAACTATATACTATATATTTTATTTATACTTTTTATTTACATTTTAATTTTCTTTGACTTTATCCATTTTTTTCACCTGCCTTTCTTTTTGAAGTAACGAGGCGGTTTCTATTTAGATAATGAATTTTTATAAAAGTTCTTAACGACAGAATAAACGTATTGCTGTTTTTTATTAACTGTGTCATTTCGGAATCCATTCTTTACATAGTTGTTCATTTACTTTAAGGAACACGCGGAAAATTATATTTTTTCCTTTTGTTTTTCTATCAAAATTGTTTCAAGTTGCAATCGCGCAAACTGGCATTTCAGTAATAGTTTTAAATTCTTGTAAATTCGCTGCAAAAACTGAGGAAAGTCATTATAGAAAATAACAAATGTCTTAGAATATGTCGCAAAAAGAAATGCTTCAATATTAGTTAGAGCTAGTAAGGCCGAAAGCTCCGTTTTTGAAGTAAAAGTGCGAGCTTTGCGCCAAAGTGACGTCACTAGAGAAAATCGGAGGATTTGCGCGGCGAGAGGTACTTCAAGGGAGTGAACCAGCCCTTCTATTCTCCTTAGCCCTGGTTAGAATACGGTTCTTAGGATCCCAAATGGCTTGGCGATGTTTTATTAAGTTTTTTTTTAAAATTCAGTTTCATAAAAAATTTGAAGCTTCTTAAAAAGTCATTAGATTGAGTTGTTCGGAAAGTAACTTCGTCTTTTCCCTCAACGAAGAGTTTTTTTGCAGTCAACTTCTCACTTAAGCCACATTATCATTGACTATTTTAAGAACAGATATAGCAAGGTTTGCTTGTGAGAAAGTCTACTATAGTCCCTTTCAAACAGGAAAAGCAAAAAGTAGCATTTAACTATCGAAAAGGTAAAAATGTTTTCCAAACACAAGAAGAAAAAAATCCGATGGAGAAGATTTATTGATAGTAGGCCAGTGCCAAAATGGGTTTGTACAATTTTAATCCTGAAATTTATGTTCTGAAGAAGCCCCCCGTTCTGGAAGGCCAGTTAAAGCCGATGAAGACACATTAAAGGCATTAATAGATGAGATGTAAACTGTCAAATAACTCGTGAGATCGCTGGAGATTAAATTTATCGAATTCGACTGTTTACGATCAATTTGAAGTTTAATGTCGAAGCTCAAAACATGGATTTACGAAAGAAATTTGTGCCTTCACGTTGACGTCTGCGATTTTCTTCTCAAACGTCAAAATAAATATATAGGACAAAAATGGGTTATCTAGAACAATGTTTGGTGAGGTCTCTAATTATTTAGACGGTAAAACCTTTACTCCAAATAAAAATTTCTAAACACCGTCCGGATCAGTTTTGGACCCGCAAACAACAAAAATATATATAAGATAATCATCTTTCGTATTTCTTAAAAAAACCGAAATTACTTTTTGAGCAACCCAACACATAGAGAATTAGCTTTTTAAAAACATACATAAGTATTCATGGCTTAAATTAATAAGCCTAAAATTTTTAAACTCGGTAAATCTATTTCTTTTTCTGAATAAATTAAGGAATAAAACTCATTGAATACGTTGGTTTTCATTAACGACTTTTTTTGTAAGTTAACTAGCTAATTTCAACGAAAATTGCACTAACATAAATAGTGAAATTAAGAAAACGAATAGTAGTATCATGTTTATGATTAAATTAATACATATTTGGTTAATAAAGTACCGAATAGGCTTCTTTTGTATTCTGAAATTTAAATAGTGTTTTAGAAGTGAAAATTAGTTTTGAACGTTAAGTGCTTATTAATATTAATGTTGAAGAAGGCATTTTTACATCCAAACATAACTTTGCTAACTTCTTTCTCTAGTTAAAAAGTCATTTCTCACTTTTTGATAAGGTGATAAATTATCTGTCCCTTTGTATCATATTCCATGCTATTTAAAGAAAAGTATAGAATAGTTACTTACATGCAAATAAAAACTAGTTCTTTTTTCCAAACTTACAGTAAGTTAGGAAAAAGTTTTACGTTTTTTTCGCACAGTGAAAAAGTGAAAAAAGTTTTTTTAAGAGATCTCCGAAACCAGGTTAATGTTTTTCTGTTATGGGCTTTGTGACTAGCATTAGATATTTCATTTGTTTGTTTACAATTAGAATTAGAAAGTTTCTAAGAATATTGTCGTATAAAATGTGGTGATTATTGAGCAAAATGAATTTAAATGCTGGAGGTGGAAGACTATGTAATTGATTTCAAGCAAGAATTACATTTATTTCTGCTGTTGATTACAATGTAATATGTAATTACAACTACCATTTAATTCAACTGTAAAAAGAATCTTTCTTTTCATTATAATGTACAAAATTAGTGTTTGAGCCACGATCACTCAGGGGATAGAGCACTCGCCTCCCAATGAGACGACCCAGGCTCGAATCCCAGCGTTGGCCGGTTAATACGAATTCTGCTTCCGACTCGCTCCGACGCCAGTGCTTACGTAAAATATTCTCAGTAGTAGACGGATCATAGGTAAGAATCACTTAACTGTAGGGATAACCATTGGATGTTTCTGTGGTTTTCCTCTCCATATAGCCCAAATGCAAGCCTGTGCGTAAAAACGATGTGCATGTGATAAAGAGAGCGTCGTTGCTTTAAAGGAGCAAAAGCACAGCAGATTATTTTTATTCCTTTCAATGGATAAAAGCATTTTTTTGTACTTTTGATTTCCGTGGTGTCTTTTGTAATCCCACGGTGCATAAGCAATGTATTTGAGGCGTTACTGTGTGCATTTGAATAGAAATAAGTTCGTTTTGAATTAATAAGCTATCTATAGCTTATAGGAAGGAAATAAATATTATAATATGTTTATACCTTTAATGTAGCAGGCACTGCTTTTACAGTGTAGTTAACAGTTTGAAAAAAAATTCAGTTACTTTTACGGTATTATTTAATAAATTGCTGCACCTCTTACTTATCCTTCAGGCTTTTACGATACTATTTACAAAAATTATGTTTTTTTTTCAACCATAAATTTTTCATCAACCTAATTTATTTTAGTTCATTTAGTTCATTTCATAAACCTAATTTAGTTTAGAATCATTTAGAGGAACGTTCTAAAATTATGAGAAAGTATGAAAGGCGGAAAAGTATCAACTGCTGGCCCATCCATAACCTCTTCTTCTAACTGAGTAAATGATCCTTCTAATAAATGATCTCACTTATTTCATTGACATATAGAAAAGGATTCACATCACAATGGAAACAAAGGGAGAGCACAAAGTTACAAAACTTAAGGATCAACGAGTAATAAATAAAATTCAATGCTATCTATTATTTATCTGTTTTGCAGTAACGATTTCTTCTGACTCGGTAAATTATCCTTTGGAAACTGGGCAAAAGTTGAGTGTGTACTTAAAAGTGTGTGACGCCAGCGTAATCAATCAAGACAATAATAGATTGTGTAGTATTTGGTTCTAGATTTAATGATTACATGAAAACTCTTCTTTTCAATTTCGACGCTGTACGGTGACAACCGAAGTCTCAATTTTCTGATTTATCGAAAATTTGCTATAATCAGTATTTTGTATAACCGCTCTAGGATTTATATCACCTACGGTTAACTCGACGGTAGAGGATTCTAACCCATGATCCATTGAGGATATTTTGCGTCATCACTGTGGTCGGTTCGGGCCGGGTGGGGAATTTGCATCGACCAGCCATTACTGGAATTGGAACCCGAGTTCACCTCATTGATAGGCGAGCGTTCTATACCCTGAGCCAGATTTAATTTGATCACAACCTTTCTGCGCACGCGTGACGCTTCTGCATAGTGTTTACTAGTGGGCCCATCCCCTGTTTGCTGATGCTTCCCAACATCGAAGATTAATATGTAATATTATATGGTTTGCTTGGCAAACCATGCTCGCTTCGCTTGCTTCTATGTTAAATCCATTTTAAATCTATTCAAGCGTAAAATTCTAAGAATTTAAATCAATCATTAAAATCTTTAAAACTAATTTCAGATTAAAAAATAAAATTTTTCAGTCAAGAATAAGTTAGTGAAATAAAAATAATTTAACTGAAATGAGTGACATGAAATAGAAAAATTTTCAGAAACAAAATAATGTTGCTTTGAAATAACAGTTACAATTAAAAATGTACAATTTTGTAAAAAACACGATTATAAATTTCAGTACTTTTAGATATCACTGTAAAGCTGTCAAATGACCTAATTGGTAGGAAGTTAAATTGAAGACAAATGATATGCAATTCGCGATCGCAACGCTCGAGTACGCCCTCTAGCGGATAGGTTATTTTCAGGCTTTTTTTTATTAAGTTTTCATTTAGTTCTATCAGAATCATTAGCAGAGTAGGACGCCATTTTTTTAGCAGCATTAAAAAGCAAAATTTATTTAAGGAAAAGGCTGAAAAACTTGAAAAAATGACCCAGAACATTGGTAAATCTTTCTTAAAGAGAACGCGCCCAACATTTGAACAACAATTTCTCAATAGTTTTTACCTTTTTATTATGAACAACACAACTTCCGATTTCGAGATCGCATGCTGTTACAAATGTGTGTTACACACGTCCTCATGTTCCACAAAGTTTGATGGGTTGTGTAATAAATTAATAACATAAATTGAGCTATTAAAACAATAATTTTTCTGTCAATTATTTTACGGTTGAGTTTTTCCACGTTTCGATTTACATTATTTTTGTTCGCTAATTGAGACATTTTGCTGCATTTCTTTACAGTTATTTCAAATACACCTAAGAGCCATTGCATTATGACCACCCTCCATCTATAACAATGGGCTCGCCCAGGTTTTCATGGTTTCTTGCCCAGGAACAATGTTTTCATGGGGCACATTAGGATCCATTATCCTAATAGAACAATCCCTGACGTCTGTAAGCTACTTGAACATAGTTGCAGCCCAGGTTCACCAATTCATGGCAACAGTTTTTCCTGCGGGGGATGGTGTTTACCAACAGGATAATGCACCATGTCATAAGGGTCGAATCGTCATGGATTGGTTCGGGGAACATTCCAGTGATTTTCGAGTCATGTCTTGGCCCCCAAATTCACCTGACCTTAATCCAATAGAGCATTTGTGGTCCTACTTGGAAAACCAAATTCGTGCTGCCACGCTACCCCCTCGCAATGTGAGGGAATTTCAGGACCAGTTGGTGAGCGCTTGGTACCAGATACCTCAGACTACCTATCAGCACCTTGTGGAATCAATGCCACCGCGGGTGCTAGCAGTTTTGAGGGCTAAAGGTGGTCCTACATGTTATTAGCAGGGTGGTCATAATGTAATGATTCTTCGGTGTAAATAACATAATCTGGTATTTTTTGCAACACATAGTTTAAAGTTGATAGATGGAAGAAGATTTTGAGCGATGATCCTAAAAGCAGTAGAAAAATGCAGAGCCGCGAAGAGGTGAATTTTCGAATGCAGATCAGATGGAAGCTTGCTTTATTAATATCGGATAGAAATATTGAATGAAAATCTATTCCAAATATTTAAGCAGAAATATGAATTAATAAATGGTGGTAAAAAATGAACTGCATGCAGTCCCTTTAAATTATAACTTAAACCTTAATGGTAATTTTAGACGAAATTTAAATCTCAATTTACACAGTTAAAAGATAGAAAATGCACAGTTAAAAGGTAGTTAAAGCTCAATTGGGTAATTTTTCGACAAATTTTAATGTTAATATTCGAATCTGCTTAAATGAACTGCATGCACTCACTTTAAAATATAGTTCAAACTTAAATGATAATGTTAGTTAAATTTTAATGTTAATGTTCATAGCTTAAACTAAAGAAGTTAAGGAAGTTAAGTTAAGTAAGTTAGTTAAAATTAAGACAGATTGTATGTAAGCAATCTTGAAACTAAATGACACTTTCGACATCAGTTTCATGAATACATTTACAACTTAAGTAAGTACGGAAAACACGAATGAAAACTTCTTTGGAAAAAAGTAATCATTTCTAATATCTTATTTTGGGTTCAAAATAAATTTCTTGTCAGGGCAGTAGGGTCGGATTTGACACTGTAATAAACTTCCACCCTGTAACGTCATGTTCAATTAAAGCTGAAAAAGCTTTATTTTAGATTGTGTCGCAAGTCTTAAGACATCAGAAGTTTGTGACAGAGAAACAATGTTTTTTTATTGTGTTAAGTATAAAAAGTACAATGTAAAATTTAATAAATATCGTTTGATGATTTTAATGGTTATTGCATTGTTTGTGAAACAATTTATTTTTCATTGAAAATTGTTTTAACCTCTTTAAATGGCTCATCCCCAGTTTGAGTTTCACATGTACAGCCGTTCATGAAACATTATATTTTTGATTCAATATTCAATGTATAAAGCGATAGGCATATGTTCTGAAGATAATTATGTTTAAGTTAGAGGTATATAATTAAAAAATAATTTTCATTTTTCGAGAAAATTCAATTTTATTAGAAGTCTTTTTTTTCTATGTTATAAATATTGCGTATGTTTCGTAGTTTGTAAGTTCTAGAATAATACGTGACTTTAGTTCTGTCAGGTGATTTCCAAATTTGGCCACACCTTTTTTTTACTAAATAAATCGTATTTACATCGTGTAAAATAAGATCATATGTGTGTTATAAAATCTGAATTATATATTCTATATAGATATATATTCTATAAATAGAAATGTTTGGAGAAAAATGTCAAGAAAAAAATTAAATTTTTCAGGTGAGAGAAAAATAAGAATTCTGACCTCTGGTATTTAAAATCTTTTACATTTTACTTCTTATGGGCTATTAGTGAACACTCTAAAGCGTATAAACCATTAGTTTCCATTAACCATAAGTAATGTGTGGCGCAATAACTACGAAACTTTAAGTAATCAATACTTTAACAGTTGGAAAATTTTAAACAATTTAAATATTTTGGTACACTTAAATTATTTAAAAAATGCATTTAATTGTTTAACTGTATAACAATGTATAAAAAGCATTGTTTCAATAATTCCAAATAAATGTTTGTTGAGACTAAACTAATTTCATATAGTTTAACCTTAAAGTTATATTCATGAATCTTATTTGATAAAACGTTTTAAATTGCAATTGCATTGCAATGGCGTTTTAAATTGAATTTCGTACTTCTCAAAAATATCAAGGAGAGGGAAGTTAGTGTATGAAGATGAAACTGGTAGGGCTGCTTACAGAGATCATGCATGGAGATGATACTTGTAGTGCAGTTACAAAATTTATGTACGGAGGTGATAATTGTAGTGCAGCTACGGAGCTCAAAGCAGACTATAAGTCTAAAAAAGAGAAGAAAAGAAGCACAAAAAACCCCGATTTACGGTTACAGTAAGTGGATAATATTTAAACAATTTTATGGTTACCAATTACTTGCGTTACCTTGAACAAGAAAAGTTTCCTTAACCAAAAATGTTGAAAAAATTACTAATGGTACCTTATATTCACTTAATATAAGATCAGCAAAATTAGCGGCAGAATTCTAATAAGTAGATAGAAAAAATTTACTAAGATTAAGTTCCGGTAGGTAAATATAAGAGGGTAATAGTCTACAATCGGGGGTCCCTCTCATTTTTGGCGATTTGCAAATAAACGAATATGTATGTAAATAAACCAAAATCCAATCACATAATGGTAAACAAAAGTTGCAGTAACCCGAAGGTGACGTCATTGAAAGCAAAAACAGTCAAGTATGTCATGGTAACCAGAAATGGAGTTAAAGCAAAACTGAATGAAAATTATCTCCAAACCAAAGGGCCTCTGATTTTACACTGGAGCCAATAAGAACTTAGGTATAATAACGAACATCTTGGCGAAAATTTCTTCGCGCCAACTGTCCAAATCGTTTTAATCTCTGAAAGTAATTTTTAGAGTAAATTGTCTAATATTTAAAACTTCAATTTTTTCTTGAATTTAAATCTTGCTTTGTAATTTAAACAATTTATTGTCTTGTAAACCATATGTTTTTTCATAAAATCAAAGGTCTTCTGAATTTTTGATTTAAATTTCAAATTTTTGATTTTTCTTCGAATTTAATTAAACTATCTCAGAGACTATTTTATACTAACTCAGAATCTGATTTTACTTTTTTTTTTGCTGTTTCACTTAAATTTACACATTTTAAGAAGTGTTAGCTATCTCTTATAATTTAATTTTTTTTGATTACTTGATTTAATAAATACAAATAAAAATTAAAAATACTTAGTGGGCTGCGCCCCCTGCTCGCTGACGCTCGCCAACCCCCAAAAACGCAGTCTTATATGGTTTGCTTCGCATACCAAACTCTCTTCGCTCGCTACTAACTTAGGTACATTTCAAATGCGCAAAATTCTAAGAATTCAAAAAAATCACTCAGATCCATATAACAACTTTTTTTTTAAAAAAAAAATTACATCTTTTTAGTAAATACTAAGTCATTAAAATAAATTTGAATTCAAATAAACGACATGTAATTCGTTAAATCTATTAGAAATGTGCTATAGTATAAATTCTTAAAGCGTAACAGCACGACTGAGACTCATTTTTCAATGAATAACTAATAACAATAATAAAGCAAATAAATTCGTGATATAAATTAAAAATCGTCAAATAAATTTGTTATATATAAATTCGTGAAAAAAAGCGCTTTCGACAAAATACTGAAATATAGATCTATCGACAAAGACTTCCTTCTCTCTTCTGCCTATCTTAATAGTATTAGATTACCGCAGCTGATAGGGTGAATTTCGGAAGAGATCACATTTGGTGAGAATGCTCTCTCTGGTTATTTCCGTTTTTAAAAGCGCTATATGTTGAGCCACCTCAGCTAGATTTGGCATGTGACATTTTCAACGGCAATCATTGTTCTATTTTCTAGCGTTGCCATTAGGGGAGTTATAATGAGGCTTCTTTTTGTCGCCGTGTAAGAGAAATATATATATAGATAGATTTTTTATTGGGCAAACGAGTTTCATAAACCTATGTTAATTTATTTATAAATAAATAGAAAAATAGATATGCAATGTAATATACTTCTATGCATAGGTAAAAAAAGATAAGTTTCGGAAATGTAACGAAATACGCATAAAGTATGACTAAAAAGTCCAAACATGTAACTCAGCGATTCTCAACCTGTGGGGCGCCCCCCCCTAAGGGGGCGCGAGAGCACTAGAGGGGTGGCGCGAGAATGTTCAAGAGAAAATATTATTTAAAAAAATTGATTAACTGGATGAAAGGAAAGTGCACAGCAAACATAGAAAACAAAATGCATTTCGACACATTTAATAATTTATTAAGGTGAAACAACTTATTAAATCAAAACTTAAGGTGGGGAGCCAAGGCTGGCTTTGCTTTGTGGATTCCTAATTTTCTGATTAAGTCTGTGTGGCTGAATTTTTTTCTGTAACATCTTACACCTATCTCAAATATATATCAAGTATAGTTTTAATTGTAAAATAAAATTTCATTTATTTTATAGTACAATTTCAAAATTGTAGCTTCTGCGCCTAAGGTTTCCCACGGGTTCCAAAGGTGAGCCATATATTGAAACCATTTTCTCATTTACCCAAATTATCTTTAGAAAAAACATTTGGACTGGCAAACGTCTTTTAAAAAGGCACTTTAAGTGTCTTGCTGGTAGGAACAAGTTTACCGACTTTAAAAAAGATATTTGGTTTTAGAGTGTATAATTTGTTTATTGATTTTACATTGATAGCTCTTGTGTGAAGTCACTAGCGATTCGTTAGAGTTAACTCATTAGAATTAATCAAGAATTACTGAGTTAATTTTTTCAAAAGGATTAACTAACAAGAGTTAATAAACCATACAAGAGTTAACTAACCTAACCCATAACTAGTATAAAAATACCCAAATTTATAAGAAAATACCAGAATCGACCACAAAAAACTCATAACTACCACGAAAATTAAAAAAAAATACCTGAAAAATTACTTTAAAATGCAAACAATACAAAAAAACTTGATACAAAATAACATAAACTTTACTAGAGTGCAGAGAACCTCTAAATATTATAAAAATTTAAGAAATACCAAAGTTCCACATTTGCTTAAAATGAAATAAATCAGTTGGCATTCAATTCAATCATTCCTTTTTGAGAAATAATATGCTACGTAATGATTTATAATTAATTCTTTTATAGATTTCACGTTTGTTTCCGAAGGTGGCCCACGTGTCCCCAAGGTGGCACAGGTGTCGGGCCACCTTGGGAACATGCATATGGTCTCTCTCACCATTTGCACGACTAAAAACTATTAATCTGATAGATTAATTCGAATTAAAGTAATGTGGTTAAAGAAAAAGAAATAAACTTTCAGAAAACATATCGTAAATCAAAGTTCTAAGAATTTAAACACATATAAATTACAATATCTTCTCACCCGGAAATTCAAACGACAACTGCAAAAAATTAAATCACTTCATACAATGGAGACCATTCAAGGAAATATCTTCCAATTCAGCCTCGTGCACCTCAGATACAAAATTTACAATGCAGCAGGGACATCTTACTATTCAAAATAAATTTAATTTTACTTTAGGGGGTGGGCTACGTTAAGAGCACAGGCTACCTTTGGCTTACCCACCTAACTTAATCAAAACATACTAAATTTTTAAAAAAAAATTAATAATTTTTAGTGAATTTAAAATTTTTCTTTAATAATTTTTAGTGACTTCCTTGGGCCTGTCTTGCAGAGAAAAGTTTTTTGAGGTGAGGCTTAATATTAGAAATAGCCACTCTCAGTTCCGTTTCTATATTTAGTCGTGATCTATATTTTGTTTTCAAAGAAGCCACAGCAGAAAATCCAGTTTCACAAAGGTAGGATGTTGAAAATGGTAATAGAATGCGAAATGCCCTTGTTTTTAGTGTAGAAAAATCACCCTCCTGCTCAAAATTCAAATGGTGATTTATTACTAAATTGTATTTTGGTTTCGCCACTTGTCATGAAGTCTATGAATGTTTCTTCCTCATCAATTGAGAGTCCTTTGGGAGTCTCATAAAATGGATTCCTAACCCACTCTTAACTTGCTATCAGTTTGTCGTCAGCAGGAAAATACTTTTTAAAATTCCTTGCCAGCATGGCTAAATGATTTTCAATGGTTACAAAAACAACTTTTGCGTGTTTTTCGTCAGCCTCATAAGTTTTGGTACAATTATCCACATTTGCAAACATTGTTAAGTTTTTTTTGCTTTAAATTTCTGCCCCACAATTCCAATTTTCTACAAAAAGCATTAACTTTATCACTCGTATCCAACATATGTGTATTTGCTCCTTGGAGTTGAAGATTCAAGTTATTTAATTTCTCGAATATGACGACCAAGTATCTCAATTTCATCACAAATAAACAATAGTGAAAATTCTCGGTTTCCTGTCTGCTATCTTCTTCTAGGAAAATGGCGATTTCTTCTCTTAATTCATAAACACACTGCAAAAATTTCTCACGTGATAAACATCTTGCCTCTCATTTAAATAGTAACTCCGAATGTACTGAACCCATGTCATTACAAAGAGCGGAAAAAATTCTCGATCTGAGGGTTCTCCTTTTTACATAATTTGCAATGGTTACAACCGTAGTTAACACATTATTTAAATCAGGACGCATTTCTCTCGAAGCCAAAGCTTCTCTGTGGATCATGCAATGTGTCCAGGCGCATTGAGTCAATTTTTGTTTTACAAGTGCTTGTGCAGTTTCGAACCTTTCGGATATTGAACGAGCATCATCGGTTCATATTCCGATGCAATTTTTGCATTCTATGTTTGCCTCATTCATAACATCACTTAAAATAGCAAATAATGCTAGCGCTGTTGCTTTGAGTTCCATTGATTTGCAGAAAAGTAGTTCCATTACTGACATATTATCACAAAATCAAACATAGGCAATTAAATGAGCATCTGTAATGCTTCATTAAACTGTATTGAAAACATTTTGTCACGTAACATCGAGAAAAGCTGACACTACATTTTCAGCTATATCACCAATTCGACGAGCAACAGTACCATTTGAAAGAGGCATGGACTTCAATTGTTCTGAAAAATTAACTCCAAACATAGTTTCTACAATCTCAATTGCTGCTGGCTTTTACTTTACTTTTGTTTTGGCAGTTAGTTAAAAATAATTTAAAGACAGAATTCGAAACACTCAATATACATTATTGTTGTATACATTTTACTGCAAGTGGGGGGCGCGATGAAAATTATGATTGAAAACTGGGCCGCGAATACTGAAAGGTTGAGAAACGCTGATGTAACTAATTTACGACTAAACAATTCAGACCATATTTTTAACATCAGAAAAAGTAGTCCACATCTTTGCAAGAGATTTTAGAAATTACATATCGAAATCAGCAAGAAAAAAGTAAAGTATTTCTTTTACTTAACGAATTAATTATATTAATTATATCTATATTAATTAATTATATAATTAAATTATTATATCTTAATTAATTAATCTTAATTAATAATCTTAATTAATTATATCTTATGTGCCGTTAATTTCGCATATTTTAACGTAATTGGTCCATAAAGATCTAGTGATTAGTATGTTAAAATTCGATCATAAGGTCAAGAGTTATTTAAAGTGTATCTTTGTTTGCACACTCAGCCCGTAATAAATTAAATCTCATTTAATTACCAAAGTAATATTGATATTTACAGAAATAAAATAAATTATTAATAGATTTACCTATTGTATTTGTAGTGCATATTTTATTAATATGATACATCATACTTTGTTGAACGAAAGAAAATTATAATTAGAAAACTATCATAAAAAATATACATTTATTCAAATTTCAAATCATGTTCAATAGTCTTTTCGTTATATCAAGTTTATTTGAATGAGAAAATATATTTATGACAGTATTTCAGACATCCAAATGAATTCTCTTCTATGGATTTATACTTTTTTTAAAATGTAAAATATAGTATTGTAACGAGTCAAGAAATATTTCGCTGCAATGTATAACAAATAATATTGCTGTTAGAAATACTCGAAAGAAATTTTTTTTATTATCTCGTTTAAGTTTTAAACTAACAAATAATGGAATAATATCTAAATAAATATATGTATATATAATGTATATGCAAAATTTAAGATAAAAATAAGCATTTTAGTTAAATTTGATTTTAATATTTATACTATGTGATTAAGTACATGCATTATAAAATATGCAAATTATATAAATTTACTTTTTAATCAAAGCACATTTTTTCCCTTTCACACACTAGTCATATCACAAATTTTAAAACTGAATACTATTTGAATTACTAAAAGCTAAACAGATCTTAAAATTATTTTCGAGATAAAGTAAATTAAAAACGTTATTTCAATTATGCTGATTCCCTACTGCATTCTTAATAACATTAACTATTTAATGACTATATAATTTCTAATTTAGTTACTCGTAAATGCGAATGGGTATATTTTGAAATAAGCGGTATCATTAGCGATGACTTGTACGAGTTAAACAGATAAAGTAAATGTAACAGTTAGTTGAATGTTAGTTAGGGAAACAAAACTTGGTTAGGGATATAATGATTATAAAAATTTGAAATGAGCTCTGTTAGGGACATTACAACTCCTTGGAATGAATAATTAATTAAGATGGTGTCTGGGTTTCGAGGCAAATTTGCTATAATCTGCTCAGAGTTATGTTCGTAAAAACATATTTTTAATACCTTTTGTAGCCCCGATACAGTGTATGAGAATTTTTAAACTATTCAGAACTTAATCTACGACTTAACTGAATTTATAGCACGTTTAAATTTTTATGCATTTATTAAAATCGCTAAAATTGTTAACATTTAAGAATTTTTTTTTCTTCCAATGCCCACCTGGAGAATGACCTAGGTCATACAGGCATCTGAAAGGCAGATTTGCAGACCACTCTTTCAGGGGCACCATATTAGGTGGACCAATGTTTCTCCCACAGTAAGGACAGATAGTACAGAGAATGAAAGAACATCCATGCTTTGCCCAGGATTCGAACCCAGAATCTTTCTGATGCAAGGTCAGTTCCCTGACCCCTACACAGGCCGGTCGGCACATTGCAATTTAAATTGAAATTGAATTCATGAAAATTGAAATTCACAAAAATTAAAAAAAAATTAAAGTATTACAAAAAATTTAAAAATTGAAATTCGTAAAAAATTAAAATTTACGATAAACAATTTAAAAAATAAACTATGAAGATGATTTAAGAAATAAAATTAAAAATAGCTATTTTAAGCGATTAAAAATTAATTCAAATAAAAAATAATTTTTAAAAATTTTTTTTTTAAAACTATATCTCAAATATTAAACTACATTTAATTTCACTAAATTGATTTTTTTCAACCATTATATTTATTACACAGTTTATTTGAAGTAGGTGTAATTTTGTAATTTTTTTCTTCAATTTTTGGGTTACCATTAATTTCAATATTTTTTCCCCCAATGCCCACCTGTGTCAACATCCGTCAATTCAGGCATATACAGGGCGATTTTTGTTGGCCTCTCTTTCAGGGGCACAACATCAGGTGGGCCAACGTCGCTCCCACAGTGAAGACAGATAGTACAGAGAATGAAAGAACATCCATGCCTTCCCCGGGATTCGAACCCAGAACCTTTCTGATGCAAGGACAGTTCCCTGCCCCCTACACAGACCGATTGGCTTAATTTTAATATAATGACAGATATTTCTGAGTTTATGGTATCCCCATATCTTATAATTGAGATCGTGTTTTCAAGTCATTGTAATTTAAGAATTTCAGCACATTGAGTTTGTTTTGGTTTCAAACAAGAAAAAGCTGCTTTTCTAACAATGCCTCTTAAAATGAACGTGTGATAATATATTCTATAGAAAGGTATTATCTGCAATTTATGTGCATGGGAGACAAAATGTTTTTATAATGAATTTCAATATTTTCTGTAAATATGATTATGCAAATTAGTTCAAAATTATTATTTTTTAAAATTCGCTAGTTGACCATTTTTAAGTGATATTTATTTTTCAAACAATTATAATTCCTAATATTGGCAATTAAATAGAACTTCAGAATAAAATACTAAATTTAACCGATCAATAGGTGGCTCTAAAGTAGAGTATAAAGGGCAGTGTCACTTATCCTTAAAACACATCAGTGTTGTAGGGTATACCTGGCAGTGGCAATTAATAAGAAAACATCAAAGCAGGGGTTATACCGAGCAGTTGCACAAAAAGAGTAACCCCCCCCTCCTCAAAAAACTCAACTATTATAAAAATAAAGTTTATTACTCAGGTTGACCGCATATTGGGGGTGTTACATAACAATTTTCCACTAAGTTTCGTTGTTTATTTATAAAAAAGCTATAGAATTAAGAATATATTGTTGTTTGTATATTCGGTTGTATATTTAATTTATTCTCATAATTATATATATTTTTTTAAAAAGAGTAATTTTAATTCAATGAAGGTTATTAGTTATTTTTTCAAATTAACCAAAAGGCCGTTTCTAATGTTCATCTAAAGAAGTTCTTAAAAAAGTTTTTATTCAGCCATACAACATTATTAAGAAAAAATAATTTTTAAAGGAAAAAAAATTAAAGTACGAGTATTGTATCATTATTTAATTTTTTCCCTAAATAGAGCTTAACAAAAAAACATTTAATCTAAAAATCTTTTATTTTTCTTGCAATATGATAACATGTATTTGGTGGGTACTATATTTAAAAAACTTTTACTTACGAAAATAACTAAAGCGTTTTAGTTGGAAAAAAAATAAGCATGACTGAAGAAAAAATAAGCATGACTGAAAAAAAACAAAAACTTGTCTACAATAAAGCCGTAGCCAAGAAATCGATACCGAAATTGCTTGTCTGTGTAAATTGTTTATTTTTCTTTTGATAAAGCTTATTTTTCTTAACAAAAAAATTTAAATTATCTGCGCCTTTTTTTAACTGAAGTTTTAAAATTTACAAGATTATTTGAGCATAAAATGTTTTTTAAATATTTTTAATTTAAAATTCTTTGAAAGGTTTTCATGCACTTAGAGAAGAAATTTTCAAATTTCTTTTACGAATATTATCTTGAAAAAGTGCAGTAACTTTTAAGAAAATAATTACATATTTAAATTCCAATGTATATATATATATATACTATATATATATATATATATATATATATATATATATATATATATATATATATATATATATATATATATATATATATATATATATATATATATATATATATATATATATATATATATATATATATATATATATATAATCAATGGCGTACTTTGAGCATAAGAATAAACAGACCGCTTTGAATAACCTTCTATCTAATGATCAAATCTTCACGTTCTTGGGCTCAATCTTCAATCTTAATGGTTCGAGGGGATGACCTCAAATACGCTAGTTAATTAGTGTAGAAGCTATTTTAGGTTACGAAACCAAACACAAAAGTGTACTTTCTCCGAATTATAAATTTTTTTCGATGGACTTGGATTTCTGACCCCTAAAATATGGGGCGTTGCCGCAATCTGGGAAATATGGTCCCCATAGTTTGCTCAGATGAGCGATCCAAATTTTAGGCCTCTTAAAGCTAATTTTACTTTTTGCGTATTTCGCCATGTCTTGAGAACTTCTTAAGTGAGTGGAAAAGTTTTCACGCATAATTATAAGATTCATTTATCGAAAGGTAAAGCAAAAAGTAGCTTTTAGTAAATATAAATTATTTTTCATTACTTTTATTAATAGTCAAAAATATATCTAATCAAATTGTGAGGTATAAATTTTTTTAAATAATTTTAAAGAATATAATTTTACATGGCAAAATAGAAAATTTGATTGAAATAGGTCGAAAAGTTCCCTTAAGGAATTGAATTTCAAAGAAGAAAAAAAATCAGATACTAAAAATTCAATTTCTCTTGAGCTATTCGACCGATTATGCTGCAATTTTGTATTTTGCCATGTAAAATTACGTACTTTAAAATTATGTAGGTAATTGAAAACCTTTCAATTTGAATTTTTTCCTATTATTAAATAAAGTAATAAAAACAATACTAAATCTTTGCTGAAAGTTACTTTTTGAATTGGATCTTCTTTGGATAAACGAATTTTATAAATGTGTGCAAAAAGTTTTACATTCTCTTGAATAGTTTTCGAGAAATGGCAAAATACGCTAAAAGTAAAATTAAACCATAACTTTAACGTTTTAAACTAAAAACATGAAACAAAAAAAAGTTTTGAATTTATAATCTTCCTGCAAACTTTCGCAATTTATTTCCCATTGAATTATATTATTACCGTCTAAATTATTCAAGAAAATAAATACGCGACTTCATAAAATTAAGTAAACCAAGTTTTATTCGAACTTAAGTTATATATTTTAAGGAAAAGTTTTAATAAGTATTTCTTTTAGCATAAATAGAAAAATATTTTAGCTATTTCATTTTACTCAATGATTTGCATTATTATGTAAAGAAGAATTTTGTGCGAATTCCGAATTAAAATTAAATTTTTTTTATGCATATTTATTTAAATTCCTCCAATCACTTTCGCAATCACGAAAAATTACAAAGTATTTAAATTAAAATTCAATATATAGGTATCTCTGATTAATACAGAATATAGTGATCTAAATTTCTCATTATTCTCAGTGCTTTGATGGCTTGAAAAGTCATGTGATACAATCTTTTATTAGCGAAGAAGATATGCACCGAACAGCCATTACATTATAACCACCCTCCATCTATAACAATTGGCTCGCCCAAGTTTTCATGGTTTCTCGCCCAGGAACAATGTTATCATGGGGCACATTAGGGCCCATAATCCTCATAGAACAACCCCTGACGTCTGTAAGCTACTTGAACATGAGGTCTGTAAGCTACTTGCAGACCAGGTTCACCCATTGATGACAACAGTTTTTTCCGGCGGGGGATGGTGTTTACCAACAGGATAATACACCACGTCATAAGGGTCGAATCGTCATGAGTTGGTTCGAGGAACATTCCACTGACTTTCAAGTCATGTCTTGGCCCCCAAATTCACCTGACCTTAATCCGATAGAGCATTTGTGGTCCTACTTGGAAAACCAAATTCGTGCTGCCAGGCTACCCCCTCGCAATGTGAGGGAATTGCAGGAACAGTTGGTGAGTGCTTGGTACCAGATATCTTAGACTACCTATCAGCACCTTGTGGAATCAATGCCACAGCGGGTGCTAGCAGTTTTGAGGGATAAAGGTGGTCCTACATGTTATTAGCAGGGTGGTCATAATGTAATGGCTCTTCGGTGTATAAATATTTAACTATCATCAGATTAAAATTAATAAAAACTATCACGGTATTCACCCGTAAATTATTTATCTCTTATTCTGGGTGTTCCAGGATTATTGGGGCTAACCTTAAGGGCAGGTAGGGTCATCTCAAGAAACCAAATTCATTCTTCGTTCACCATGAGGTACTGTCCACAAGATAGATTGGACGTGGTGGACCAGGTCCCTTGCCACCACGCTCTCCTGACTTAAGCAGCATGAATTTCTTTGTTTAAGTTGCACTGAAAAGTGCTGTGTACGCAACACTTGTGGATTCCGAAATGAATCTGTTAGCAAGAATCGTCTGTGCTGCTACGGAATGTCCAACAAAATCCAGGCGTATTTGAGCGAGTCCGCCAATCCATCCAGACGCATGCAATGGTGGAAATTTTGAACTTCTTTTGTGATATTTTCATGCATCATATGCCACAACACATTTAAAATCTTTGACCAATAAATACTTCAGATGATGCCAGTCTTGCGTCTCGTTCTTTTTTGCACCTGTCATACCACTTTCCCAAGACGTTTCCGACCATGGTTTGCTATTCAATTCTGCATCCTTGTGATGTCCCTTACCTTTTTTAAAGTATGTACCAATAATCTTGGGACACTCTGTAGAATACTTTTCATAGTCTGTTATATTTAGGTTAGAGAGAGACTATAGTCTTCAACGATTTTTAATTATTATACTGTGTGTATTTATTTTATTTTGACATGTCAACTATTTTTTTAATGTTTCAACGATCGTGAAAATGCTAGTGGTGCCGGTCAGCGGTAACCAATTTTTTTTCTTCGGAAATGAAGTCCTAAATGATTACGTTTTATTCGGCAGATCCCCCCATTTATTTTTAAAGTATAAAAAGATAATTGTGAGCGTATTGAGCAATAAAAGATTATTTTATTTTGAAAATATCAGAGGAATGAAATTTTTTCATAGTCATATCATTAATAGTCGGCAGGTGAAATCACAGTTCTGAAGAGGAATTAAAATAAAAGGTGGTTTTTTTAGTAATATAATCTAAAAAGAATTGCTATAAACGTTGAAAGCGGTTATTAGGGAAAACATATTTCTTTATTAATGAATTTGGAAATTTTATTTTGATTTAAAAAGCGTGATGGGGAATACTAACGTAATTTTCCTTATAAACGCAAGTCTTTCCATAATTAATTCTATATAAAGAAAAATTAAATAAAAAAATAGAGTTTTTCATTTTTCATTAAAATGTTACTAAAAATAAAAAAGATTAAGTAATTAATAATTAAATAATTTCATAAAGGTAATGGAAATTGCTAAATAAATAATGGATTATTTATTTAACATATCGGAAATAAGAAAATGAGTTTCGGAAATTGGTATATAAATATAATTACAAGTTTCGGAAATGTTAAGAAATACTGATTGAAAGAAATCGTTATTCCCGGAACACTTTTAATTCTTCAAACCTAGGGTTCCGCGGAACACCATTTGGGGTGCAAATCAAAAAAATTATAGCATTATTATAATTATAATAATAGATTCCGTCACCGTTTTACAAAAACTTAATGATTGAAAAGTCATATTTTCTTTTTACTAAATAATACTTATAAATATGTTTTATGTTAAACTTCATTTAGGTAACATATGTAACTAAAATAATTATTAAAAAAATAAGCATTTACAATTTTAAAGAAATTTTATTATAGTCCTTTTGCAACATTTACTAAACGTTTTTTTTCTTTGCTTAAAAATATTTAACAAATAAAATTTACAAAATAGACCTTGGATTAAGTTGAAGTGGTAGCTAATTAAAAAAGAACTATCATGTTTAAAGAATTGGTAGCCTTAAATTGAAAAAAAATTTATTCTTATTTTTTTCCTCGTATAATAAACAGTAAAAATGAATGCGAAAGAACGAAAGAATCATGGGGTTTGGGAAGCGAAAGAATCCGTTGTTCCCCTTAATGGTCGCATAAGTTTGAAGAAAGCTGTCTTAAAAGTGCCGATTTTTTATTCAAGAAAAGTATGTAAAATTAAAGTATGTGCACTATATGCATTCATTTTAAATTTTTGTGTTAATTTTAAGCTTTTATACTTGATGAACGATTTTAAAATAAACCTAACTCGAAATATATTACAGATATAGTCTGGAACTGAAATTCGGTGCACAGGTTCAAAAATAGTCATGATTCAGGGCATAAGGAATACATCGTTTTAATCATTATGGTGCGTTACCTTTGTACACTCCAGTCCAGAAATATCAGGGGCACGAGAAATAAAGGGCTGAACTTCACCCCGTCATATTGACGGAAAGAGAAGTAAGTGATTAAGAGTTTATAATAACTATAATGCTTATAAATACAAATATTCAATGAAAATAAATTTAGTTTTTTTTGTTGCTTTAATTGCAAACACAATCGTAATTTCATTAATAAGTACAATATTTTGAATTGAATCAATAATTTCAGAAAAACACAATCAGTGTCAATTATTAACTTAATTTAGAAATAAATCAAGAATTTTAATTTACCTTAACTTGAAGAAAGTAAGAGTTTTATTCAAATTATTAAGTTCGGTAAAATATAATGCGAGTATCCAACAAAGAATAAGGCATGCTTTGTGCTATGTAGACTAAAGCAAAAAACAACGTGAATAAAGCTCAAATAAAAGTATATGAAATGGACAGACTATAGTTTCGGTTCTAAAATCATATAGTAACAGTACCCTAATTGCTGTGATTTTGAATTAATTTCAGTTTAATTCAGTTAAAAGTAAATATTAATAAATTAAATATTAATAACTACTACAAATAAACTAAATTTTACCAATCTTAAGGACTGATATTAAAGTAGAAATTAATAGCTAGGGTATTTATCAAATTTCGTGTCAGAGTGTTCTTGCGCACGTTGGAAAAACTAAACGTACCTTTAACTTTCAACTTAAAGAACACATAAGATACGTCCAAAATGAAAACACTAACTGATCTTCTATCACTCTACACAGTTAGAATTCAAATGACAGGTTTGAGTTTTTTTTAATAATATCCATAAACACCTTCACCTTCCGAACTTGATTTTTAGGAATCGTTCTACATTTGTAAAAATTCGAACAATTTAGTTTTTTTTTCTTCCTATTATCCTATATTCCTATTATTTAGTTTTTATTTCTTCCTATGTTTTAATTTAATCTATTGCACCCTGGGGCTCTTGCCAAATCCCTTCTCATCTGTTTCTAATCTTCGCCTTGTTCAAACTTGTTCATCAGCAGCTTAATGAGGTTAAACAACTTTACACGTGTTTGTCTGCTTATAGTTGTCTATCTTAATTTCACGTTTTGACACTGAGGAAGGTTCTTGTTTATAGTTCTCTACCTTCATTTCACGTTTTGACACTGAGGAAGGTTCTTGTTTATAGTTCTCTACCTTCATTTCACGTTTTGACACTGAGGAAGGTTCTTGCTTATAGTTCTCTACCTTCATTTCACGTTTTGACACTGAGGAAGGTTCTTATTTATAGTTCTCTACCTTCATTTCACGTTTTGACACTGAGGAAGGTTCTTGTTTATAGTACTGAAGCTATAGTATGCTCATTTATGTACTTTTATTTGTGCCTTATTTAAGTAAATATTTGCTTTAGTTTACAATGTACGCAATTAAGTTATAATTAAATAGTAATTAGACCTTTAAAATTGTTGTTTATTTTACACTTCCTCACATTGTTGTTAGTTTATTTCAGTGACTTGTTCATAAGATTAAAGTAATTAATTTATTCTTTTAAGCGCATTTTATATAAAATGTTTCATTAGTATTCAGATTTCTGCTTTGAAAATTTTTTAAATAATAGAGTTTTTAAAGTTGCATCATTTTATCATTTGGAAAAGGAAGGTATCGCGGGTGCCATCTGCTTATTAAAGAGTAATATAAATGAATTTTGTATAAAATGCTAAAATTAGTATTAGTATTTTTGCTTCGAAAATTTTAAACTATAACATTTTTAAAGTTGCATCACTTTATCATTTGGATAAAGAAGGTATCGAAAGTACCAATTGCTTATTAAAAAATTGATCGCATCTCTCGTTTTTTTCACTACTTTTACTAATCTAACGGGATTAGAATTAAATTCATGTCATCCTATAGCCGCTCCTCTATCCCTACACTTTTTATATTACAGTTCAATGAAATTGTTTTTTTTTCTCGATTTTATTTATGTCAATTTCTAATAAGTTTGACAAAATTGTTTCATTTTTAATTAGTAATAAAAGAGAATCAAAATGAATAATGAAATTTGAATAAAAAAAAAGAGAATCAAATTTTATAAAATTCAGAATCAAGTAAATAGGCACTAATTATTTTACCCCTAAAACAATTTACGCAAAATGCTTAAAATTGGTAGTTTTTACTGATATATTTAGCGGTTTGCATTTTCTTGATGTTTTTAAAATATTTTTATAATAAATTTTTTTTTATAAGAAATTAAAAAAAATATTTAATTTATCCAAAGTTTAAAAGAAATATTTTTAAGTTTCATTTTTTATATTATAGAACATGCATTTTAATTAAAATTTTATGTATTGTATACTAATAAAAGTTTCAATCAGAAGTTAAAAAATATATAATTTAATCAAATTAAAAAAAATATTTTTATGTTTGTTTAAATTGTAACATTATAGAATGCGCATTTTAATTACTTTTTTTTGTATTGTGTATTGATGAGATTTTTTTATAAGAAGTTAAAAAAATACCTAATTTATTAAGAGTTAATATACTAATTAAGTTTGTTTTAATTGTCACGTTATAAAACACGTATTTTAAAGAATTTTTTTTATGTATGAGCAAATTTTTTAAGTGAGGAAATAAAATTGAAAACAGGTATCAGTAATCTTATAAAGCTTTATAAATAGGATTTATTCATGCTTGCATACGAATATGTACATATTGAGTTTAGAATGATTTGAAGCAGCAGTCTATAGAGAATTATAAAACTGTTTCTAATTATTATTTTACAGTAGCATTCTAAAGGGAAACATCTTAGAGACGATAATGAGTAGTATATATTTTTTTTAATTGAAAAAAAATATTCGAAAGATATTTTCTTCTTTTGTTTGAACTCACGCGCAGAAGGGAATTAGAAAACGTGTTTTGTACATTAAAGCAGCAGATTTAAAATTAGACTTCGAAATTCAATATTGTTTATTTCCTCCTACACAAGTCGAAACGTCAACTGAATTCCGAAATTGCCAATTGCATGTTTTGCTGTTTTATTTTTGTGAGAAGAATTTTAAATTTTACTATAAATTAAATTATTATTTCTGAATTTGTAGAAAATAAATTGTATGTAAAGTAAATGCAACTGTGCTAGAAAATGTTTGTTCTTTAATTTGCCTGGTATTGTCTGTTTTAATGTCTAAGATTATATACAATTTCTTATTGTTTCTCATCTTGATTTTTTTTCTCTTTTTATAACAAACTTGTATTTTTTTTAAATATTTGTTTTATATCTTTTATAACCAGCTGTACTATTTTTGGGTTTACGTCTATCAAAGTTCAGCTTCATGGCTTTGCAATTTTGAACCTAACCTAGAACACCGGGAGCAGAGTTCATGTTGACCAATCATTGCTGGGATTCGAACCTGGGACACCTCATTGTGAAGCGGGAGCTGTATTCCCTGGCCTAACGCAAATTTATTTTCTTTTTCTTTTTTCTTAAAAAAAAACATAGGGAAAAAACGGCATGAAATATTATTGCAAAGTGAACTGAAGAAATGAAAAATGAGCGTAGAAAATCGCTTCATTGTTTTTCAAACGGCGTGGAAAAAAGTAAATCAATATTAAACAACAATAGAAATTCATGCACAAAACTGAAAGACTTTTACCGATACAATTAATAATGCTGAAGCAATTAAATTTTTTAAAAAAAATTTCTATTACTTATTGGCTTTACGATAGCAAATTAATGAAAATTTTTTTTCCATATCCAAAAATTTTCTCCTGCGCATATAAATTCCCCCCCCCTCAAAGGTAACTTTATACTAATTGTAATTTATTTAGCACTTATTAAAAGTTGCCACTAAACATATATATATATATATATATATATATATATATATATATATATATATATATATATATATATATATATATATATATATATATATATATATATATATATATAAATAAATATATATATATATATATATATATATATTATATATATATACATATATAAAAAATCAAGCTATTCTAAGTTATTCTAGGAAAAGTCAACCTATTCTAAGTTATTAAGATAAAGATTTTTCTTTGTAATATTCAATGTGATACCAGCAAATGACGTAGTGTGGGTATCTCGATCCTGATTGGTTGTTAAAACGGGCATTTGTTTAGGTTAAATCTTTTTATTCCACTTCGAGTAAGCGAAGCCCGTCAAGTGTCATTTCTCTTTATTCTATTCGAAATTCTTTCACAAAGATTCTTTCTCAAATATCTCAATTCCTTCTCTACATATTTACACAGACTCTTAGCACTAAGACAGACGTAAAGTCACGTGGAACATAAACAAACTATGTATGCATCGAAGTTGCCAGGTACGCAAAACAAAAGTTACAATAAAATACATAAACAAATAATAAATCTAAGTTAAGTAATAGAAGTAGACGAGAAAGAATTAAACTTCAACAAATTCGTGGTGCGTTACTGCTCTGGATTTAATTAAAATATCATTAATTAATGTTCTAACTTATGTAGAGAAACTTATCTCAACTTTAATTCGTCATTTTGCCAATAAAGATTAGCTGGCGCTGTCGTCATAGGTCACATGTGTGGGCATGGGAGGTCTTCTTCTTGAAGTGCAAGGACCCAATTATGATTTCTTTAAGCTTTATTAAATAAGATTATTCAGATCTAGGCGTACATATATTGGAGTAGTAGTACGCCAAATAATAGTACACCTCGATTCAGATATACTAAGTTATTAAAATAAAGATTGTTTTGGTTAAAAAAAAAAATAGTTTTATAGATTATGTTTACTTCATTAAATGGACTAATTTAGCGATAATAAGATTTTGAAAAATTTTTTTCCTTTTAAATTTTTTTTCATAATTTATATAAGCTGCATTATAAGAGCTAATTGAGCTTAATGAAATTTTAAAATAAAAATCTCCACGCGAGCAGTTTTTTGGATAATCTAAGTGTTACTAAATGGGGCTTAAAAATCCGCTTTCTTCGATAAGAAAATTTTCTGTATTAATTCGTTATTTATAACGTTTGCTTTCTAATCCTAAAAGCAAAGTAAAGGAAAGGTTCTTCCAACAGGTTACATAGCCCTCCACCAAATTTATCTTCCTTGACATTTTCCTACAAGGGTCGTTCTCCTTTATCAGTTGAGTAAACAATCCTTTAATGCAGTGTGACCCAGGACTTCCCCGAGTCCTTAGAGACAAGAGAGAGTCCGCAAACTCTCTAAGCTCTTAATAAGACAGTTCAGAGTACAAACTTGCAAGTATTGGAGAAAGTCCATATTTGCTCCTGCAAATCCAGACCTTGATCCACTGGTGTTTACGACTGGCAGGAAGAGAAAAGTCAATTAAGGGTTTGAAATCAGGTGGGTTAAGGAAAAATGAGAGGGTTAAAGGGAAAAGTTTCAGGGCAATTACTTTTTTTACCCTCCCTCTACTCAGATTGAGTTTTTGAAAAGAAGGTGGTTTGGCAATTGGGATTGTAATATCGGAAATGGAAAACGCTTTGAGGGATTTTCGGAGTTTGAGAATAAGTTTTGTTTAGAGGTTTGGTAATTTGCAAAGGATTATGGTGACTTGAGGGAAATTGTTTTACGATAAAAGTTTATAATTTTTTTTATTTTTAGTTCCGCTTGAGTTCGTGTCAATTTTTATTTGTAGGGTGAAAAAAAAACGAGTACTTTGCGTAAAAAGCTCGAAATGTACTGGTTTGTTTTTGATGCTTTTGTACAGAATAATAGAATTTATTTTTGATACGTTTTTCCAATCTGGAAATTTCAAAAGACTAGGTTATGCATCATTTAGAAAAATCCTAATATAATATAAAAGTGGGTGATTCATAACTAATTTTAATGAATTCGTATCAACTGATAAAATGCTAGAATAAAACTAGTCATTCGAACTTTATTACTCCAGCTTTTAGTTGCTGCTATATAAAGCGGTTTAATAGATAAAGGCGTTTCAATAACAGCCTCGTGTTACTTCTAAATAAGGAAGTATCAATAAAAAAAGTATGTTTCACTATCAGCTTTGAGCTGTTTCCAAAGGAAGTGGTTTCATTCATAAAGATTCTTTTTCTGTATAAAAAAATCATCGAACTGTTTCTAAATAAAGCGGTTTAAGTAGTAAAAAAATGTTTCGTTGACAATTTGAAGTTGTTTCTTTATAAAGTAGTTTTAGTTAAAAATTTTGCTTCTAAAAAAGTTTCGAAATTTTAATTGAATTTTTTTTCAGCAAATTAAAGGTAATTTTTTTCACGATCAATCCAGTTAATTTTCCAATATGATCTTATCTTTAATTATGTACAATATGATTAATCGTAAGTGACTGTTTAAAAGAAAAAGTTCTGAAAGGTCGATTAAACAATATTTCTTTATGGAAACAACATAGTAATGCAGTAAAATAATCAATTTTTCAGTTTTACTACAGTATACAACAAATTTACGATTGGGGAAAATTTGATAAATTTATGAGCTATTTATATATTTGAAAATCATTACTCTGCGTGCGGGATTTCACTAAAAAGTTATAAAGCGCGGTCTGTCCTTAAATAAAGCGGTTTAGTAGTAAAAAAAATTATTCGTAACTGCAAAGTGAAAAAAAAATTACATCAAACTAACATTCGAAATAAAAAAAATTGAAATAATATTCAAATTATTCAAGCAATTTAAATTAAAAGAATAAATAAAAGTTGTTTTGAAATACAGGGTGTTCCGTAGAAACAGCCCTTAATATATATATACCCTTAATATAAGTAAAAAAATTAAGCATATTAGAGAGAAAATTAATATTAAAGATAGGATGAAACAAAACTGTTATCAAAATCAGACTTATTGTTAGCGAAAAAGGCGAGAAATCGAAACTAGTTTGACTACCTAAAACCAAAATCAATTTGAATATTTTTTGAAATACGGAAGATTTTGATAATATTTTCGATTTTTCCTTCCTAGAAAATATTAATTAAAGAACCCTAATGCGTATTCTTTTTTAACTACATATATAACAGGGATTCTAAAAATGTATATTAAGGTCAAATATGAGGTTTTCATTTAATAAGGTCGAGTTTAGAAATAATAAAATGATAAGCATGTTGGACGTGTAATACAACTAAATAGCAAAGAATTCTAAATCTGAAGAATGATTTTATTAAAGAAGAGTTTAAAATTTTCTTTTATGGAGCAGACATGTTCCAGACGGACCCATGCCAAAGAATGACGTGAAGTATAAAAAGAGAGGCTCCCATGTAATATGAGATTAATATATGAGATTTCTACATCTTCTATCTTCTCTATTGTCTGCGATTTCGAGTAGATAAACTTCTAACTATTCGAAAACTATAATAGACTATGGATACATAATAGTCTATGGAAATCCATGGATACTACATAATTTTCTGTTTTTTTTTTTTTTTTTTTTTTTTTTTTTTTTTTTTTTTATAAAGTCTCTCTATGTTATCTGAATTAAACGAGATCTGGAAAACTCCAGTCCAATTACAAATGAGCGTTTGGAAGAAATAAAGATTCTATTAGCTGGTTTTTAAAAACACCTTTTTGAATAATAACAAATTTTTCGTCACTTTGAGATTCGAAATTTGGCTTAAAATTACGATCATTGCAGGGGCAGATTGGGAGTTCGGGATCCAGGAAGGCACTTGAATCAGGAGCCCCTTGAAGGAATGAAATGTCCTTTAATATTAATTCATAGCATATACCTAATTTTGATAGAATATTGAAAGAAAATAATAACTGTAAAGATTCTTTCTTGTTAATTGTCTTTTAGATACTTCGAAGCCTAATCGGAAAAAAAAGTGAAAACTTGAGTGAACGTCACTTAATTATTTCAAAAATGAATAGAACGTTACGATAGCAACTGTTGTTGTTTTATGAACGTTACATCAAAAAGGAATTAGGTTATATAATCATTACCATCAAGAACGCTATGTTATACAACCGTTGTTGTCAAAGATAATGTATGTTATGTATCCATAGTCATCATGAACGTTAAATGTTATGTAACCGTTATCATCAAGAACAAATAATGTTATACAACTATTATTATCAAGAACTAACATAATCGTACCATCATGAACGTTTAATTATGCATAACCGTTGCAGTTACGTACTGTTAGTAAAAATGCTGTAAGAGCATTACTTTCAAAAACGTTATATATATTTAACTAAGGAACCCTAAATGTTATGCAACCAATACCAAAATAAACATTCGTTATGAACAAGATTCCTGGAAAAACGTCTGACAATATACGTCTGTTCTATGTTCTGAAAATAATTTAATTTTTTTAAGAAAATGAAAGACGATTTTCTTAGTAAATAAATATTTTATTGAATTGTCCATTCTGGTTCAATTCATTTCCCCCATCCTTACATTTTTATTGACAGCAGCATGATTCCATGTTATAAAATATTTGCTTTTTGCTGGTAAAAAACTTATTTAGGTGGTTTTTGATCTCCTTTGCTTTCAATAGGTTCATCTTTTTAACTTCACGTCACCAGTGATTTCTCGCTCATAAAATGTTTGTTCATTGCTGGTAAAAAACTGATTTCGGGGATTTTTTAATCTCCTTTCATTTCAATCGGTTTATCCTTTTTACTTCACGTAACTAGTTATGGTAAGCTTCAAGGATGGATTATTTTTTCTTTCGTTTTGAGAAGGAAATCACAGATGTCAACGCGACAGCACAAATTTCGTTCCTCAAGAATATGAGGAACATATATTTCGATCTTTACGATGAAACCATGGCGTTTCAAATGATCATGAACGGTCGAGTTCGATAAATTTAATCTTTCAGCGATTTCTCGAACTGTTATTAGACGGTTTGAAACTATTAATGCCTTTATTGAGTCTTCATCTGCTTCAACTGGCATTCCAGAATATGGGGTATCTTCAACATTAAAATTGCTGGCATTACAATCCAGGTTTGGCACTGTAGAATTCTGTTACACATCGATTAATTACACATCGATGGTAAAAAAGTTAAATATTCCGAAAAGGGTGTTTTTCACATTCCCTACATTAAAGGGCATCACCAAAAATACTACGTTGAATCAAAATCGAACTTTTTCATAAGAAAGAATTGCGTCATCAGCTGTCAAATTAAATAATCATTACGCGGCTTAAGTGTGATGTTATCAGTGAAAAAATACAATAAAGTCCACTTGTTGGGGGAAAAAATGAAATAACTTTCGGGAAAAACCAACAATATTTTATTTGTAATATAATATTTTTTAAACAGATTATGGAGAAAATGATGCTAACCGATATAAGTTTAAACGCAATGTTAAATTAGAAGCATTATTATTGTGATAGAGAGTTTATCAGGGGAAGAATGTGAAAGTGGATGGAATAATGAAGAAGTAAAGGGTTTATTGGACTGAAAAGTGACTGTAGGAATGAATGAGAGAGCAAATGAAAGAGTGAGGAAGTAAATGATTTATTGGACTGAAAAGTGACTGTAGGACTGAATGAGAGAGCAGATGGAAGAGTGAGGAAGTAAATGATTTATTGGACTGAAAAGTGACTGTAGGAATGAATGAGAGAGTAGATGGAAGAATGAGGAAGTAAATGATTTATTGGACTCAATAGTGACTGTAGGAATGAATGAAAGAGTAGATGGAAGAATGAGGAAGTAAATGATTTATTGGACTCAATAGTTACTGTAGGAATGAATGAGAGAGCAGATGGAAGAGTGAGGAAGTAGATGATTTATTGGACTGAAAAGTGACTGTAGGAATGAATGAGAGAGCAGATGGAAGAGTGGGGAAGTAAATGATTTATTGGACTGAAAAGTGACTGTAGGAATGAATGAGAGAGCAGATGGAAGAGTGAGGAAGTAAATGATTTATTGGACTGAAAAGTGACTGTAGGAATGAATGAGAGAGCAGATGGAAGAGTGGGGATGTAAATGATTTATTGGACTGAAAAGTGACTGTAGGAATGAATGAGAGAGCAGATGGAAGAGTGAGGAAGTAAATGATTTATTGGACTAAATAGTGACTGTAGGAATGAATAAAAGAGCAGATGGAAGAGTGAGGAAGTAAATGATTTATTGGACTGAAAAGTGACTGTAGGAACGAATGAGAGAGCAGATGGAAGAGTGAGGAAGTAAATGATTTATTGGACTGAATAGTTACTGTAGGAATGAATGAAAGAGCAGATGGAAGAGTGAGGAAGTAAATGATTCATTGAACTGAAAAGCAACGGTAGGAATGAATGAAGGAACAGATGGAAGAGGGAGAAAGTAAATGATTTATAGGACTGAAAAGTGACTGTAGGAATGAATGAAAGAGCAGATGGAAGAATGAGGAAGTAAATGATTCATTGAACTGAAAAGCGACGGTAGGAATGAATGAGGGAGCAGGTGGAAAAGAGAGGAAGTAAATGATTTATTGGACTGAAAAGTGACTGCATGAATGTATGAGTATGAGTGAGTGAATTAATGAAAGGTTGATTAAAGAAGTGGAAGGAAGGAAGAAAGAAAATAGGATAAACGAAACAAAACGAATCAACGAACTGAAAGTAACTAAATCAGGGATCATCGCGTCAGTAAATCAGTGAATGGGTTATGAAAGCTTTAAAAGTTATTGACGTCTATCTCTAAAAAAATTTAAGAGGATAATGAAATAAGATTTTTTATTAAAAAAGAATGTACTGAAATCATTCTGTAGTTCTTCCCGCAATAATGAATTACATAGTTAATCTCAATTTATCGTTTTATTTCTTTTAAATGAATTTATCTAAATAATTCTACCACTAAGTAAAATACAGATATATCTGTAAGGCACGGAAAAATAAATTGATCCATTTATAAGGTGATTTCAGCTTGAATTGAAAAACATTTGTCACCTATTCTGAGGGTTTTGAAAACGATAGCAGTTAGGTGTTTTCCGATCCTACTTTCCTTTCCTTTTTTTCAGTATCTCTAGAAACTTGCATCGGTGGAAAAAAAATTGTTTTTATTTCTGCCTAGAAAAAAATACGTTAGCAGAAAATAGAGGCATTAGGTTGGAAAGTAAGACAGGAAATCGTCGTTTTGAGTTCATTTTCGAACCGGTAATCTTCAGAGCATTCTCTTAAGTATTGCACAGTAAGTATACACTGTAAATGGGAGACGTTGAAAGGTAAAAATAAAATCACTTCCAGATCGTGAAATAAAGGCGTAAAAAATCTGTAGCAGCAAAAGAGGAAAATATTTTCGAAGTTAGCTATTTAAGTCACCCACTGAGTAGGAGTAGATTTTGCAAGCAATATTTTCAAGCACTTCGAATGATCGCTTTCATGCTGCTTTTTCTTTTCTTTAGTAAAATGGTTGAATTAATGCAGATTTAGTTCTATTTTAAGAGAAGAAAAATTGTAGTGAATCATTTACTTACACGATTATTTATGTACGTTCATGAACTTGCAAATGCTTTTATATATATGGGTGATTCTCACGAAACATGATAATTCGGACCAAAACATTTCTTCAAATTTAAAGTCTTCAAAATAATCAAACTTTTTTTTTGTATACTTCTTTAGCTACACTTAATAATATCTTATACACAGCAGTGTAGTTTACTGACATTTTCTCGAGAAAAAAAAATAAAATAGAAATTCACCAAATCTTGAATGCCAGGAAAATGACGTATTAGCTTATAGAAGTTTAAAAAACAGTTATTTTAAGTTAATAATAAGTAACTCAACTTAAGCCTTTATGTTAGATGGACCATAAATTGCATAATTAATTCTTTTTATCCACTGTAGAAAGAAGCAAAAAAAAATTTCTGGCTGATATGTGCAGAATAAAATTGTGTATAATAATCAATAATTAAATAAATAAATAACTTTGATTACATCCAAGCATATTACAATCATACATAGACTTGGTATTAGGTTAATATTTGCTTTCCCTCTTTACAGTATTAGCAGTTAAAAAGAATTTTTGGTAACACTTCAATGTCCTGGCATTCATAAGCCAGGAAAATGACAGCCAGGATAATGACTAATTCACCATTTTATAACATATAACTTTACTTTAATTTAATATTTTGGCCGAAGACGTTTATATTCTGCAGTAAACAACAGTATTTCTTAAAATAACCCAGATAAATCCACGTAGTTCTTGTTATTAATGATTTCAAGAAGCCAGGAAAATGACAGCATAAAAACCTACTCAACTTGAAAAATTTTTGAAATAGATTTTAAGCCGGAAAATTGGCTCTTTATTCATGCAACAAGACATGTTCAGATCATATTTATAACTCTATGGTTCAGATAGGAGGGTATCTAATCAATATGTTAATATAAGATATTGATTCCTGGCGCTATTTATTTTGGTTATAAATCATTTAATAAAAGCAGCCAGGAAAATGACAGATTTTCAAGGGACAAGCAAATTATTGACAGATAAAATTATTTTAAACGAAACTTTAGTAAGCAATACCCTCTGCGTATATTCTAGAAATGCTAACAAAGGATGAGATAAAAAAATTAGATTTTGAAAAATGTATGGGAAGTTTTGAAGCTAGTTATTATTGGAAATATTGTTTGGGACATGCCAGGAAAATGACATTTTGATATTCAATTAAATTTCTTAAGTATGCAAAACAATCAATGCTAGTGCAAAGTCATATTAAAATGCTAACAGCAATGCTATTTATTAATTTTTTTTAAAAAAAAGTTCTTTTAGTATTATAGTATTAGATCTTGGAGCAAGGGACAGTGAATATCATGTTTCGTGAGAATCACCAATATATATATATATATATATAGACATAAAAGCATTTGCATATTCACAAAGAGTTCGTCTGTTTGTGTGTCTGTCTCTCTTATAAGTCCCGAATCATTTGTTTTTTAGTCCTGAAATATAAACAGCAGCAGAATGGTGCAAATTCAGGCCTCAATCCAAAAAAAAAAAACTTTTAAGATTTTAATTAAATTGTTCGGGAGAAACGTTTGAAAAATAGAATTTTCTTATTGGTTTAGAACGAGCCATTTATATAAATATGCAGACGATTCTGCTTCTTTTTTTCAATTATTTAAACGATAATATATTTGATGTTTTCTAGTTTACAGCTTTAAATTATTTAAAACTATTATCAAACTATTTTCACGTTCCTTAATAATTTGTAGAGGTTGCCTAATCGATTCGATGAATGATTTAAGCTGCGTTTTGAGAATTGTTCTGGGATTATTTTTTGTTTTTGGTATTTCTGAAGAAAGATAGTTTTGTTGAAGTATTCCATGATTGTATATTTAAAGCACAGTTTTGATTTTTTTTGTTTATTCTTATTACTTATTTAGTTTAATTGATATACTTTATGTTTAAGTGCTCTTCATACCTTCACGGTCTTTTGCACAATATCCCATTATTTCTATTCTTGATATTTTAAAATTTTTAATTGCCCTGTTACATATCTTTCAGTTGTGTGGATCGTTTTTTATAGTTTGATTCTGAATCAGGTGTAGGAATATTATGGAATATCAAATAATTTTATAATTTTGATTTGATTATTTTGTTCTCTTTTTGTTTTTCCATTATATATTTAAAAAGAGTATTAATATCGATTTTTTGTATCAAAATATTATCCAGTTGTGTTCAAAAACTACAAAAGTTGCAAATAATTTCTAATGGCAAAATTGTCACGATCTCAATTCGATATTAGAGACATAAATAAGATAATGAAGTTCATACAACCAGTTTAAATTAACTAATATTACAATGTTTTTTTAAAAAAAATATATGATGATAGGAACTTTCACTATTGTAGAATTATTTTTTTTATATTGAGACACAGACAAAATTTAAATGAGCTGAATTTTTTAAATAAAAGTACTAAAAAATATTACTTAAATATAATTAATGTAACCTCAAATTCAAAATAGCCACACAAAATAGTCGTTTGGTTTTTGTTGAATGGCGTATACTCGGGTAGGGGTACTTCCCTGTTGTGACCTGTTCCGAAAAACACGGAACAACAGTTTATTTTATGGAAGCACCCACAATGGCGTGTTGCGAAAGTTTTGGGTAAGTGTTTCTATGCAATTTTAATTCTGATGAATGTCTATGCAGTTTAACCCTAAAATTGTCATTTAAACGAAAATCTGTATCGTAAAGAGAGAAACCGATTGCAAATTTGAAATTAGCAATACGAAAATATCTAAAATCTGTCAAAAAAGAAAACAAACAAAACTTTCCCTAGTGTAGTCGATTACAATTTTTTTTTAACGTTAACCCTTTAACGATCGGTTAATTTTCAATAAAACGGTCATAAAAGAGCCTATTTTTTGTCTTTTGTATTTGTATTACATATTTGATTAGTGCTGAAATCTGGTTTAAAATAAACTAACTATCTACAAATACCTTAAAAAATAGCCTGTTACTGCCATCTGGTGTGTGAAACGAGAAATAAAAGGTTTTCCGGGCAAAAGAAATGAATTAGTTTTATTCTTATTGGCACATTACTACTGAACACTCCAGCCCGTCAATATCATGGGAGCGAGAAATAGAGGGCGAAACCTCACACCGTCATTTTCACGGGAGCGAGAAGGAAGGGGTTAATGGTTTGTGCGTAATCCTTCTGAATTAAACTCAATAATTTTTCAACTTCCGTAGTGTAAATAAGAATAGTGCTAATTAGTTTTATTACTTTAAAAACTATTATTTTTAATAACATAGTTGAACCATCTATTTTTAGCGATCAGCTGACCCTCTCCTTTTAAAAATTGTTTCTAAGGGTTTCAAAATTTAAAATTGCACAAGCAAAAATCAAAACAATTTATAAATACTAACTTATACTGCATCAGAGACAGTGATTTTAGTTCTTAAGCATTTCATGACAGTTTTAAATTACATATGACAAAGATGAGTATTGTGATGCATCAGCTTATAAATTGCTGAGTAATACATAATTCAACATTTCAAATGTTTGTAAATAGCTTAACGATGCTTTTGATGTATGTCACAATAAATTAGCAATTTCGCTAAAGTCAAACTACGACTAAAGTCAAGCAAATTACAACGTTTTTTTTTATTTAATTTTATTTTTGCGAGCCAATTATTAAAGCTTTTTTTTTCAATTTTGTTTTTGCAGGCAAACTGGTTTTGCTAAGGTGCAACTCATGTTTTTATATAAAATTTTTAAGATTACTGGTATGCATAAATCTAAAAAATCAGTATTACATATTTTATAGAAAAAAATATTTTAGCTTAATGGTATTCTTCAAAAAAACTCAAGTGCATCACAATCAAGCAAACGAGTCTTGGCGTTAAAAAATTTAAACTGATATTTATACTAATTTCACACGTTTAATTGGATTTTAAAATGGTTTTACGAACCATTTTTGCATTAACTTTTTAAGCCTAGAGGGGAGGAATACATAATATTAAAAAAATTCCATTTCTTAACATTGAGAGTTTTCAGTTGAGAAATTTCGGTCTTTTAAATGTGAGTACTAAGACCTATCATACATATATTTACATACATTTAATGAAACCGCAAATCTATAATAAGTCTAGACTATAAATGATGTAAGGATATTGATGAACGAAATCAGAATCCTTCGGGTACTTAACCATTTCGAGAAACCTAAAACTAATATTATCACCTATGTTACATAAATAATTGTTGCAATAAATATTACTGGTGCATAAGTAATAGGTAATAGCAATAAGTATTTAAAATAGGCTCAGTGAAAGTTATTTTACAGTCTTGCGATTTTCCATCATTTTTTCTTGTTTGAATCTGGGTTAAAATTAGAATTGGTCTGCTATTGTTAGAATTTATAGTTTTTAATTGAGATGAAAAAAGTAAATTTGGTAATTTTACGAATTCAGACATAAAGCTTTGACGGCTGCAAAAAGTATCTATAGAGTTACGTTTGAGAACACTAAGAGAGAATTGGCAAAGAGGAAGAACTGAAGAAACTGAAGTACAACGAGAAAGGAAGATGGAAAGGAAGCAGAATGCGTACTTAGAAGTAGAGAATTTTTAAAACAAAGAGAGACATGAAAAGAAGATAAAAGACCACGCATGCAAAAGATCCAAAATTCCTGAAACTTTGGAACAAAATGGGACAATGAAAGCTGAATACGAATTCAGATATCGAAAGCATCTGAAACTTTCGAACAAAATGCAGCAGGGAGAAAATACGACAGATTGGCGCACTCAACGATCGAAAGCATGTGAAAATCAGGAGCAATATCAAGCGTGACTCGAACAGTGAAAGAATATTACATTTACTTTGAGGATGCGAGTTAAATTCAACATATAATTATAATTCTTTTATACATTATGCATCTCATCTGTCCTCTTCAATTGGATCAATGTCACACTATAAAGCCCAGAAATGAAAAGATGAACAACCACTAGCTGAAAAGGTTCATCTGGCACCGTTAACGGATTATCCACCGCCTCTGTTTACATTAATCAAAAGGGACACCGAAAAATATAAAACATCACTCGAAAATATTAAAAGTTGCAATTCAATTTTCCAAACGACGCATTTTTTGTATTACAGGACAAGTGGCAAAAAGCGGTTTTTGCCTTCTTTTAAAGCCTACATTTTTGAGAATTTATTTCACAAATGTCATTCAGAACCAAATTAATCAACATTGCATTGCACAAGAACAAGATCTTGTTCTTCAGTTGTAAGAATTACTCCATTTCGAGAATACATACGTCACCGGTTTTCAACCCTTCGAGGATTAGTATCGGCTTTTTCCAAACTTTTAATTGCAAACTATCATGCGTCAAAAAACCGATTTCAGAGCCTCATTTTATTTAATAAACATTATGTTATTCCAAAGCCCTATGTTATTCTATAGCAGGGTAGTATGCAACAGGAAATGTCTGTACAATTATACCGAAGGGCTCAACGCTTGGAGGGTTAAAACAGCCAGAGAAAAGATTATTCTCGAAGCTCGAATTACCTTCTATCATAACCATCGTTCAATTCGGCATTAATTTGAAATAAAGTAATCAGTCATACATTTTATGAGTTTTTCAACACCGAGTTCGGTTAGATATATACAAAAAAAAATAGAGAATTTTTATTTTTATTTTGTGATGATAAAACAGTAAGTGTAAAAATATCCTAATAGAAAGTTTACAAGTTTGAATTTTTTGTGTCGAAAGGTACTTAAATGCGAATTTTTAGTAAATGTATAACATGATCTTAATCTGAAAAATTACTCATAATTTGTTAAAATTTAGTTAAGTTCACTCAAGGGTTTTGTCTGTGCATATTGTGCAATTCAAAATCTATTGCTGTGAAAGTTGTTTCACATATAACATATTTAAACATAAAAATTCATCAATATGATTTTACTCTAACGGAAGTGATTTTTCTTCTTGGGAACTGCATAAATATGCTTTATTTTACAACACAAAAAAGAGTTTACTTATTTTTTCACTAATGTATAATTTATTTTATTTAACAATAGAATATTTTCATACAAAAAATGTACTATATGCTTAATTTTATTTTACAAGGAAAGCAAAATTAGAAGATTTGAAATTAGCATGTATAATAAGAGAAACGATTTCTAAAAATTTTCCATTTGTTACGTCATTTACTCAATATACAGCTTACTTATCAAAATTTATTCTTAAGTTCTAAGTGAATGCTAAAATAAAGTAAAAGTAAAGTTCTTTTAAGTGAAATAAATCACTTATAAAGCTCATACTCCAGTATTAGTAAACTGTGCAATGCATGAATGCTAATCTTGACAAAATTTGTATGGAAAATATGAACGCAGAACTTTCCAACGAAGAAACGTTAGGCTTAAGATTTTAGAACACGTATTATTAAAGTAACAAAAAGATTTTGATAAATTCCATGTGAGGAAAATTAATCAGCTCTCTCGATATTAATATCGGGTTGGCTGTCCCCTAATATGAAACAGCGCTATACAATAGAGGAGTGAATTTTCATTGAGTTATTACATAACCCCCATCACGATAGAAGAATTAATGATGCGTGGATTTATACTTATAATTAACACAATGTTCTATTAAACTATTACGTGCCTTAACTGCAATATAGGCTTCCAATATAATTACTCATTTCACTGTTAAGGCAGATTAGTGAAGCGTTGATGAAAGATAATGATGAACAATTAATAAGCTCAATTCGTAATAAAAGATCGACTAAATTAATGTTTCTATTAGGTCAAAGTTTATAATAAGGGTTTCCTTTAACTAAAAAGGGTGCTCGGTTTCTATCTAAAACTTATGAGCCCATTTTGTTCGTAGCCTCTTTGAAAGTTCGAATGGAATAACACTCCTGAGCATTTAATGTAAAACATTGATTGAAACGATTGGGATTTGGTGATTTGATATCAGACAACGATGCGATATTCGATTAAATAAGTACCTCATTCAAAATTAATGTTTTGTATAAATAAAGAAGACAACATATATGTCCAGGTTTGAAATAAGGTGAAGAGCAAGATGAAGGGAACAATGCAGAGTGGTCACATTTCCTCTAAGCCTAACAGAATTAAGGAACTTAGTAAAAGAAGGTTTTAAGTATCCTTTTATTTACTGTATTTAAGAAATATTAGCTATAGAAAATGCTTCAGAGATACCAATAAGTTATTATTTTATGTCAAATAAATTTTAAGCTCACAGAAATTCATGAAAAGTATTATTTAATACTGTCTCCAGCACTGGACTCAATAGCCACTTTGAATTAGTTAGAAGAACATTTTTTTGGGGTAAATTCACGTAATTGCGGTTATGTTGATTTTTGCTTCTTATCTATTCCACTGAGTTTCTAAGGGGTCTTGCTACATGTATTGATGCTGGCCAATCGAGTTGTGTTCCCCCCTTGAGATGCGTTCATCTACCATCCCACCATGGCCAAGCACATTTTTAAGGCTTTCTCTTTTAGCCGCCGTAGTTGGAATGCCTCACAATTTTGAGCCCGGCCAGAAGACGTCGAGCTGGCACAACTTCCGCACCACAGCCAACGAGAAGACACTCATCAACGACATATTCAAAGTGCACTTATATGCAGATTCATGCGGGTTGTTTAAGCGTCTGAAAGGATCGAATTTACGATTCCCAGTTCCTCACCAGTAGTGTGAGTGATGTCTTTATCGACTGCGCAACCGGAGTCCCTTATGAGATAAAACTCCTCACATTTTTTTTCATCCTGATGATCTTTGCTGCTATCTTGAAGAAAACAAAGAGGAGTGTCTACGGCATATTCATCATGAACCCAAACATTGAGTGAAATATAAAAGACGACATCTGATCATTCAGAATGTTCAAATAAACACCATGTTAGTGGTCATGTTGGTGAACGGAACGAATACGAAAAAGCACGTTAAAATTACAATATTAAAAACACAAATAAAATTATTATTTTCACGATTTTCCTAGACATGGCCAGTTTTTTGTCCGGTGAGCGTATTTGATTATTTGGAAGAAGAATTTAAGCTCTCGCTATGCAGCTGAGAGAATTTAAGCTTAGAAAGACTATTAATATCAAAATTTCAAAATTTTTAGAATATCACAGGTAACTTTCCTCCAGCTCTTCAACTATCTTCAATATCAAAGGGTGTGAGTAAATTTATTAGCTCTCAATTATGCTCAATGGTAGAATAAATATTGAAATCCCAAATGCACGAGGTGTGAAAAAGTACCATTGGATTTAAAAATTTAGCTAATATTAGCTCTTTTAAAAAATTGCTTAAAAACATAGCTAGAATTTTTCTTTTTTTATTAATTTTGAATCATAACTCAACATTTTGTTACATTAAATTTGCTACATAACTCAACATTATGTTTCAAGAGAAGAAAATATGACCAATGATTTGAAAAATATATTTAAATTAGGAGGAGATAGAAAAGTCAAAATTTGCTGGTTTTGCTTAGTGGACTAGTTTTTCTCTTTAAATTTTAGTTCTAGTTCCACTGTTCCTCGACAGATAGCCCTGTCGACTGAAAACCTATTTAACACCATTTTTTGTAGCATGTCTGATCTTTCTAACTGAAATTTTTGCACGGTGGACCTAATTCCGTTCTCGCGTGACGGTTGCTATTTTGAAAACATCGGTTTATAATTTTTATTAGCCGTGGAGAAAATAAATTATCTGGCTTTCGAAGAAAAGTGCAGCGAGCCATTCATTTTAGTCATAATCCATTTTTCATTAATTAGTTTTTACAGTTTTGGGCCTTTGCTTTATCTACAACGTTTTTCCCCGATATATTTTAAAGTCCTATAGTATATTTCTTCCACACGAATGTACGATGGCAATAGAGCTTCTGCTGCACTTGTGTAAATTTTTTTTCTTGTTTCAAGAACTTGATTGAGTAACATGAAGTAAAAGCTGGAATTTTGTGAGGGAAAGAAATTTATAGCTATAACTAAAACTGAGTTCTAAGAGGATGAAGGTCGTGACGAATTTGTTGTTAAAATTGAGGCGGAAAAATCTTATTTTAGCCATCAGTACTTTCTTTTGCAAACTTTTTAGATGCCCAGAGTTTAGGGCATCAAGACAGTAAGTCACAATTTTTGAGTGTTTGTATTGTAGATGGAGGTTCCAGATGCATTTGACAAAAGACAATCGACTTAAGAAATCCGCTTTTTCGACAGCAAATTCAAAGGCAAACTGTCATGAATGGCGTTACACCCAAAACCTTTTTCTCGCTTGCCGGGATTCTGCACATCTCCGGGTGCAGATGAATATTTGACAACGAAGGAGAAGGTTGTCTTAAAATAATGCTAACGAAATTATTACTGGTCCACACGGGGGGCGATATGTTATAGATAATGATTATTCGTGATAATATAATAATATGTTATATATAATAATAATGATTGCATTGTATATCAATGGTTTGTTTTGTTGTTATTTTAATAAACAAATCACAAAATTGTACCTTAGTTCTTTATGAATACAATCCTCGACATACTAACAATGAATCCACATGTACTGTGTATACCACCCTGAATAACCTTCGAACTAACGATCGGATCTTTACTTTCTGGGATACAAACTTGAAGGCTGGGGAAGGTGACTTCAAATATGCTAATTAATAAACGCAGGGATCTTTCTCTGAATAAATATACCTCTTTTTCAACGGATTCGGATTTTTGACCTCCAAAATATAGAGGGTAGCCGCAATTTGAGAAATATGGTCAACATAGTTTGAACAGGAGAGAGATCCAAAGTTTTGACCCCTTAATGCTAATTTTACTTTTTGCGTATTTCGCCATATCTAGAGAATTTTTTAGGCGAATTGAAAAATATTTACCCACATTTATGAAATTCTCTTGTCCTTGTTCCACAAAAAAGGGGGAATATTTAATATTTTTTATTATTTTATTTAATAATAGTTGGAAAAAAATTTAGATTGTAATGTATACATTTTATTACAACATTTTAAAATATACGGAATCGATCGAATAGATCCTGAGAAATTAAAGTTTGAAAAAGTCGTATAGTTAAAACTCGGTTTCTCAGCTATTTGATTTCACTGAAATTTTGCATTTTGTTTCGTAAAATTACCTACTTTAAAATGATGTAAAGAAACGTATATCTTACGATTAAAAATTTTTTCGACTATTTTTAAATAAACTAATAAAAAATAATAAATATTTACAAAAAGTAATATTTTGCATGGGATTATCTTTGGATAAATGAATTTTATATTTGTGGGCAAGAGTTCTTCAATTCGTTTAAATAGTTCTCGAAATATGGTGAAATACGCAAAAAGTAAAATTGACATTAAGGGGTCCAAATTTTGGATCGCTCTCCTGACACAAATTATAGCTACCCTATTTCCCGGATTGCTGCTACCCCCTATATTTTGAGGGTCGGAAATCCGAATCCTTCAAAAAGAAAGTATGTTGTTTATTCGGAGAACAAACATTTTTGTGTCTGATTTCGTAGCCTAAAATATCGCTTGTAGTAATCAATTAACGTATTTGAGGTCACCTCCTGGAACCTTTAGGATTGAATCCTAGAGTGTGAAGATCCGTTCATTAGATCAAATGTTATTGAGGGTGGTCTGTTTTTTTGGCTCACTGTGCAATGCGCAATATTGAAAAACGGACCAGCCGTTGTAACTTTTGATCAGATCTTCACGTTCCTTCAGTCTTAAGGTTCAGCTGGGGGACCTCAAATATGCTACTTAATTAGAGCAGAAATTATTTTAAATTACGAAATTAGACGCAGAAACTAACGTTCTCCGAATAAAAATACTTTTCGACGGATTCGGATTTAATGCTAATTTTATATTTTGCGTATTTCTCCATATCTTGGTCCCGCAGTGGACTAATCGTTAAGACACGGTTCCCAGCAGATCACCGAAGTCAAGCATCACTGACTGCGGTCAGTGTGCGGGTGGGTGACCACTTGGATTAGTCTGCGTAGGGACCGAGGGTGTGCGGTATTGGTCCTCGTTAAACTGTTCTACCGTAAAGTGCTAGACTTCGCATGCAGGTCATCGTGCTACCGAAGCGAGGTGCCATCCCCTCTTCAGAGGATCAAAATTGTGATGGCATATCTTCGGATCATCCTCAGGGATGCTTCCCAGACAGTAGCCAATATCTCATTGTGCAGCTCTAGTGCGACGTAAATGAACTACAACAACAACATTCTCCATATCTTGAGAACGTTTAAAGCGAATTGAAAAATTTCTGCTAAGAATTATACAATTCGTTTACCCGAAGACAGTTCGATATAACTTCTAAAATAATTATGATTTTATTTAATAATAGTCGAAAAAAATAATTTTAAATTGCAAAGTATAAAATTTTTGGCACCATTTTAAAGACTGTAATTTTGCATTGCAAAATTTGAGCGATATCGGTCGAATAGATCCTGAGAAATCAAATTTTAATAAGATGTCATATTTTACATGAAGACAGTAAGTAACAATGTTTGAATGTTTGTGCGTTAGATGCAGGTTCTAAATGCTTTTTGCGAAAAGCAATCGACGAATAACTTTAGATACTCGCTTTTTTACAGCAAATTTAATTGCTAAGAATGCTAAACATATGACACGAACATGACAGTAGAGAATTAACAGATTTTTCAGTTTAAAGATTCTTGATAAGACATAAAGGCTGGGAAACTTTTTATTTCTCATTATTAACGTACAACCTATAAAAGTACTTCCCTTAAATTCATTGAAATATTACTTATAAATTTATATATACTGTCGACCGGCCTGTGTAGAGTAAGGAAACTGGCGTTTTATCAGAAAAGTTTTGGGTTCGAATCCCGGGAAAGGCATGAATGTTCTTTCATTCTCTGTAGTATCTGTCCTTACTGTGGGAGCAACGTTGGCCCCCCTAATATGGTGCCCCTGAAAGAGTGGTCAGTGAATCTGCGATACAGATGCCTGTATGACGAAAGGTCATTCTCAGAGTGGGCATTGGAAGAAAAAAAAATTGGTATTCTTGAATCTTTTTGATATACATATTGAGTCATATGAAATGCTCACAAATGCAGTTTTGGATGTTTGCCAAAATTAAAGCAACTTTCCCTCTTAAAAATATGTGCAATTTTCTGAAAACAAATCAAAATTAAAATCGAATCAAAGAAATAAGTAATGACTTGGTCAAGTTTGTCATTAGTAAGGCATCATTAATCCATTAAATACACGTCCTTGGAAATGATGACGATCCATTTCCGCTTCACTTGACCCAACAAAGATCTATGCCAATCTTGCAATTATCGATCCATCCTAATGGATGCTTTCTAACTAATGTTTAAGTACAAAACATAAATTAAGTAAATCAATCACAGTTTCTATATCAATATCATTTTAATTGATTTTTTTGGTTCAAGCAGAAAATGAATTTATGAAAACAATTTAATTGGTTTCGAAGCAACAAAAACATTCAAGAAATAATAAATTTTTAAAAACTGAGGCTCTTCAAATAGACTAAAAAGGGGGGAAATTTCTTTTTTGTCACATATAAAACAAAAAACGTAGGGCGCATCATTTTCAAAATGTGTGGGGTAAATTTCTGTTCCTAAAAGAAGTTAATTAAGAAGGAGATACCATCTGCGTTTTTTTTATTTAAGAAGTGACAAAATTTCTTTTCATAAATAGTTACTATTTTTCATGATTTTATTTCATAATAGTCGAAAGTAATTCTGAAGTGCCTCACGATAGATTTTGAGAAAAGTGGCTTGACAACTATTTTCTTTCTTCTGTTAATGTTATGAACACTAAAACAGAATTTTAAAAAAAGAAGAAAAAAAGAAAAACTAATAAAAAAAAGATAATTTTGAAAAAAAATATTGGGCAATAAGTAACTTATCATATAAAAAGGCCAAATCTACAAGAATCTCAATTAGGACTGGGCGATATAAGAAATTTTATATCGTGATGCATCGTCAGTTTTGCATTGCGATATAGCGATGTATCGCGATATAGTATTTTTGAATTTCATTTAGTTGTAAGGCACAGAAAGTAGGATTTCTATTAAAACTTCATACTCAGATTGATTTAAATCAATTTATGAATTTGAAGATATATATGTTTTGCTGAAGAAAGATATTAATGTTATATTTTCTAAAAATTATCACGCAAATAACAAAAGATCTCTTAGCTTAAAAAAGAAATAATAAAAAAATGAATAAAATTGAAATTTATCAAGGTAATATTTACCTAAGAATATAGAAAGAAAATTTAAAAAATAAGTTCGTTAAAAATTATTTGCAGGCTTAAAACAAAGTGCTAAATAAATTAAAAAAAAAACGCTTTTAAAACAACCCTATTTTTTATCATTATAATTTCACATAAATAATTAAGTTAAATTGAATAGTTACCGAATTCTGAACGAAAAAACAAAGTAAGGAGTAATTTCTTGAAAATAAAAACAAAAGAATTATGATACTCGATAATATATTTAACTGACAATATTGAAAGAAAATTAAAAAACACGATTATGCTCTTTAATATAACGAAGTGCTAAATGATTAAAAAAAAAAAGAAAAAAAAAGTCGCAAATCTTACTAATTTTTTTGAATAAACAAAGTTGATTAACTTATGTCCAAATCTAAAGGAGGAAAAACAAGTTTTGTTATAATTTTATTTATAAAAACAAAAACAACTAAAGATTTATAAATTTAAAATCAGTAATAAAAACCCATTAAATTATTAGAAGTTTTATCCAAAAAGTTTTTAATAAATTAAAATAAAGTAAAAATAGGCTAACAAATTTAATTACTTTGTAATTTAATTCTTTATGGGCACCTTAAATTAGATTTCCGATTGTAATAAATTCATAATGTAAAAAATTACTTAAACATATAATATAAAAATTAATTTTCACATTTAAAAATAAAATAAAAAGTTTTGCTTTAAAAAAAGTAATTTTCGTAATTAATTAATAAACACTTCTTTATATATTCTTTTCTATACTAGATTACGTTCAGAACAAGGTAACGACGGCGATCCCAAAGTCAGTCCTACTGAAAATAATCTACAAGAAACGATATCAAATCGCGACAAATAAAAAGAAAAAAACTATGAGGCTCGAAAACGAACATGCGAGATCACGATATATGTTCTCAAAACTGATTCTGATTCTACCGCCCATCAATCAAGGCCGTTTCAACATAACGAAACGAACATCGTCTTCCACAGCGCGAATTGGTATCGGAACGTAAGAGAAGATCCTTGCGTGTCTTGTATCGCTATATTGCATATCGCTATATCGTTCGTCTTCTTTACTCGACGACTTAAATCAGATTTCTGATGCATCGTCTGGAACGAGAGTCGCTGTATCGGCCTGCCGATATAGGCGTTAAATCGATATGTCATGATATATCGATTTGTAGCCCAGTCCTAATCTCAATTTTGGATTTTTTGTCACTTGCGTTGATTTTTCTGTTGCAAAGCAGTTTAGAGATTTAAATGCTCTAGCTTGTCGGAAATTAGTGAAATTTCACCAAAGCATGATAAAAAGTAGTAAATATAAAATAAAATTGACGAGTGTGTTTCGATAATCAAAGAAATGCTTAAAAATTTTGGGAATAAACTGTAAATAAGTAAAATTCCTTAAAAATAATTAGTATAGTAATCTTTAATTATTTTATCGCGTCCCTTTAGCGATAACGAAAAATCACAATGTGCAACTTACCACTTAGAAACTGCAGTAAAATTGGTGACCGAGTTATTATTAAATTAGGTATATAAAATTACACTAAAAGATCGTTAGGCCTACCGTATGCGGAGAATCACGATATTAGAGCTAGTATATCACGGCACAGTTGACGGAAATTTATGCATATACTACAAATGAGTGATATAACAAACTACGAATTGCAATCTGATGCATTAAATACTATGTAGTGAATGAGTGATGTAACAAATCATGAATTCCAAATTAATGCATATTTTACTATGGGATGAATTAATAATGTAACAAATTACTGAATTGTTTAATATGTAACAAATGAGTCATGGGACAAATCACAAATCGCAAATCATTGCGTCGCTTACAATAAACTAAATAAAACGAGTATAACAAAATACGAATTGTTAACAGATGCATCCTTTTTTATTTAGTTAATCTGAGATATAATACTGTGAAACATCTTAACATTATTTAAAACAGTGTATACGTAATTAAAAAAATTCTTCTGGAGTTTTTGAATAAATATCTTCAGATATATTCCCGAACAAGTGAGATGATTTATAAAAATGCTATACCATCAAAAAATCTAATTATAGTTTGATAAAATATGAAAAGCTGAAAAGACTCCTAGTCTTTGAAAAATACAATGGGAAAACGGTACAAAGTATATTTAAATTAGATTTAATAATTTTCAGACAAGTACAGTTTACTGCAATAACTTAAAATTTATTCATTCTCTAGAAATTGAAACTGAATTTGATACATATATGATATAATTATGCAAATGAGAGACGAATGATGTAGGGGTACGAAAATCAAATTTTTATGTGGAAGCAAAGTATTTTTGGAACAAAAATAAATAAATAAATAAAAAACTAAAAGACATAAACGTATACTAAGAATTAGAGAATTGCAAATTTAAATTTATCAGAACTTTTTAAGAAACATGAGTAAGAAAAAATTTAAATTTAAGTTCAACATTTAGCAGACGATGTAAAAAATTTAGCAGATTCGGAATCACTTCAGAAATATTAAAAAATAAGGAATATTTTAATCGTCAAATTAATAAATTAATCATTAAACGTTTCAGCAAAAAAGAAATAAGTTTAAAAGTAAAATCAATTCTTGGGCACCTGTGATTAACTTGAAAGTTTTAAGCTAGTTTTAACTAAGAACTAGCTTTATAAAAGAATATTTCAGACCATTCTAGCTTTGTTTCAAAAATAAAAATTTTGAGCAAAATTAAATAACAATAATAGCTAAATATTTATTATTTTTCTTCTTTGAAAATTAAAAATATAAATATTATAACTTTTAAATTTAAAACTTAAATATAAAACTAAGTTAGTTCGTACGCTTAATTTAGAATCGGATTTTACGAGTTGTCGAAGTTAAATAAAACTGATTAAATATTTATATGTTTAGGGTAAATAAGTTTTTTTCATCATAAAATTATTTTTTACCAGCTATTAGCAGTTGAATACTGCGTTGCTCGAATACAAAAAGAGTATTTTGTTGATCATACTGTATAAACAGTATACAACTCCTTCAAATAAATACTTGTGTTACTGTTTGATAAAACAGTACTGCGGATAAATTTTTTTTATCTATCCTTGCCATAACTTTTTCCATAATATTAAATTTATCAAAGCACATTTTTGAAGGATAATTATCATTAAAAGATATACTTTGTTTCACATAGTTTTTACAATGCTAATTTAAAAAACTATGAGGATTCGCTGCAATTATAATCTTAATCCTCGAATTATTTTTTGACGATTTAAGCGTCATGATGCATATAAAATTCTTTTTTAGCTTTGCTACAAATTATACCTTTGAATTGTCACTTTGTATATAATTTAATAATGCATAAATATTATGTATAACTTCTTCATTTTTATGATTATTTATTATGCTTCTCGGTAAATTAAAGTTGCTAATTTGTAACAATCCAGATTTGCTATATAATCGTAATCTTAGTGTTCGAATCATTATTAATAATCTAAGAGTAGTGGTGTTTACAAAATTCATTTTTTAGCTTTGCGACAAACTGTACTGTAAAATTGGCATTTTATATATAATTTATAAATTTTCATTATTATTTATTATGCTTTCCCGTGTGTAAAAGCTTTTAAATTCATCAGAATAAATTTTAGTAGTTCAATTTACTAAAAGAAAGATCATATTCAGTATTATTCGGCCCCCAAAACGACACTATTGATTACTGTCAACTTGTGATAAATCAAGATCTTATCATATTCATCCAATTTTTCCCATGAATTGATTTAATAGAATGATCCGGAGACGTGGTGAATCAGGGGATAGAGTATTCCTTTTTCCAATTCGGTGAACAGGGTTCGAATCGCAGCGATGGCTGTTTGATACTACAGGCGTAAAATATCCTCAGTGGTAGATGAATCATGAGTTAGAGTCTTGTGGGAGATTTTCGCGGTTTTCCTCTCAATGTAACGCAAATGTGGATCAGTTCCATCAAAAAAAGTCTTCTACGAAAGCAAATTTCTCCCAATACTTGATCCACGAGTTCCCTTGTTGTCTGGGTTGGGTTCGAAATTACGAGGATACATAGTAGAACATTGGTAGCAATAAACTCAGAATTGGGTCTGTTGTTCAAAGCCGGTTATGAAAAAGATTGATTGATTGTTTCAGTGTTTTTTTGTTGTATCAATGTGTGGCACTATCAATGTGTCTGAATTTCGAATGAATTTTATGTTCAACAAATGAATTTCATCCTGTCTAAATGTAATTTTCAATTGAAAAAAATGTAATCTTTATTTTAAAATAACTCAAACATATTCAAGTTCATTTGGTATATTTTGATTTTCTGTTAATATTTAGTTTTTAAAAGGCGAATTATCGTTAAATGAATATTTGATATATTTTAATTTCTTATTTAAGTATAATTTTGAAAATAAAAGAATCTTATGAGCTCAAAATCACATATACATAAAGAGAATTTAGTTTGTTTTAATTTTCTGTTAAAGTTTTGAAAAAAAAGTGAGCTCTTATTACTTTTCCAATTGCAATCACAATGTTTAAAAACTCAGTATATTTCGATATCTTAAAATACAATTTAGAACAGAAAACACGAAATTTTATTTAATAATTGCATACATACTTTAAACTAATTTGCTGCATTTCAATTTTCTTTTTAAGGAATAATTTTGGGAAAGGAAAATATTGAAAAAATTAAACTTTTTATTTACATACACTCGTTTAAAAGCATTTTAGAGAAATCAATTAGCTTTAGTTAAAAGCATTTGAAGCATTGGGAATTTCTTTATTAAATTATAATATTTAAAAGCGAACGCTAAATTTTATTACTCTATAATTGCATACACTCGTTTAAAAGTACTTGTTGCATTTTAATTTCCTTCAATGTAGTTTCGTGAAAAGAAAATACGAAAAATAAATGTTTTCATTCACGTGAACAAATTTATTTTATTTTATGACCAGCGTTGAACAGTCGATGTAATTCTGAGTTTACAACTATCAATGTTCAATTCCGTAGACTTTTACTTTAATTTTATAATTTTATTTTATAACCGTCATTAAACAGCCGACCTAATGTTTTGGGTTTACTACTACTAATGTTCAACTACGTAACTTTGTCATTTTGAATCCAATCCAGAAGACAAGGGATGAGAACCTAAGGAATTAGACCTAGATCAAATATTGGGAGAAATTTGTCTTAGTGGAGGACATTTTTGATGGAACTAAAACACATTTGCATTACATGGAGAGGAAGATCACGAGAACCTCTCACGGTTGGCCTGATGGCAAAGGGGCTCTAACCCATGATCCGTCTACCACTGAGGACATTTCACGTCAGCACTGTGGTTGGTGCGAGCCGGATGCTGAATTCGTATCGACCAGCTATAGCAGGGATTTGATCCCGGTTTATCGAATTGGAAGGTGAACGCTCTATCTCCTGAGCCATTGCGGCTCAATTCCGTAGCCTTGTTAATCTGAACAAATCTCAGAAGACAAGGGAATTCCTGTATAAAGCATTGAGTCAAACTAACCTTCGTAGTGGACTTTTTGATGGCACTAACTAGCATTTGCGTAACAAGAGAAGAAAAATCACGAAAATCTCCCACGGCTAGCCCGACGGCAAGGGATTCTAACTCACTATCTGTCTTCCACTGAGGGTATCTTTTGTCGGAAATGTTGTCAGTGCGAGCGGGGAACGGGATTTGTATTAATCATATATTGCTGGGATTCCAACTGCCACCTCATTGGGAGGAGAAAGCTCTATCCTGAAGCTCTATCCGCCTTTCAAAATTTTAACCTTTCTGAATTGTGAGTCAAAGATTCAGATGGGAGAAGAGTTCTTGAACTCTTAACGTGTTTCAAAGTTATAATGTATACATTAAATGTATTTCGCTTCCCTAAACATTAAATAAAGTTCTTTGAATTCAGTGTGTCAAACTAAATTTCGTCACAGATTTATATTATTTTTTTGTTGAATAAATTTTTTAACAGCCGTAGATTATCTCTAATATAAATTTTTTAAACATAGCCTTATCCAATAAAGAAAATTAGCAAAAAGTGGATATGCAATAAAAAGTATCTATCGATATTGTTCATGGACTACTATGTTATTAGACTACCGGCCACTAAAAATTTTAAGTTTCAGGACTAGCTCTATTCTCAGAGCCATCACGGTTCGTTCTTTTTCAAAATATTTTTTTTTAAAAAATAAATAAATAAATGAGCAAGAAAGCCATGCTACTATTACTTTGTCTTGTTATTTATTACAATTTAATTTCGTTTTGTTAAGATAAAATTTCGAAAAGAAACTACAGACACCTATTATTTTAAAATATCTAAAACAAATATATAGTAATTTCCATAATATCGGGAGGCACTTAAAGATATTGCCCTGAAAGCTTCAGATAACCATCAAAACATCTAATGACTTTATTGACAAATGCCTTTGCAGTTTAAAATCAGGAAAATGTATGTGCGTGGGCACAACTAAACTCTCAAAGATTTGATCTCCCAACGTCTGGAAGCCATTTTATTTTGTAGGAAGACTAAAAATAAACCAATAGAGAAGAGTATTGACTTTATCGGTCACTTGGGGATGAAAATGTCATTTTTCAAAGAATTACAAATTTCCATAAAATGTTTCAGATTACTAAAAAAGATAAGAGGAAGTATTTTTTTTCTTAATGTTTTTAAAATTGAATATAAAAGTTTAAATTTCTCCGGGGAATTTTATTAAATGAATTGTTTTTTTTTATATTTTAAGTTTTTATGTCAGTATTAAAATAAAATAGAAAAAATTCTTTTGATTTTGATTGATTTTTTCTTCCCTAAATTATTTTTGAAAAAAAAATTTTTTTTTGTACGAAATAACTTAAGAAAAAAATTTTTTTGGTAAATTTTAATTACATTTCAGTGTTCTAGAATTGAACAGATTAGTTTTCAATTTGAGGAATTTTTTTATTTATTTTTCTTAAATAAATAAATGAAAAAATATCAAAGTAACTTTCTGCATTTCCCTTAACCAGTTCATATAAGCAGTAATTTATATAAAAAAAATTTGTTCATCACCAAATGAGCATAATTAAAAATTCAATTAATAAAAAAGTGACTTTGACCTGATTTAATATAAAAATACACTTCAAACCAAAAGAGGAATTTATTCAAACTTTTGTTTTTAATAAGAGAAACTAGGTGACAATGTGTTAATAAAATTACATGTAAATAGATCATTTATAATGCTTGTATACGAAGAATGTTTCTGTAATGATTGTGCTTAATATATATTTTTAAAATTCTTGTCAAAAATTAACTTGAATTTATACATAAGAGAACGAATATAAATATTTGAACGAAACTGTGCCAAGGCTGGATGATTAATAATACAAACTTATACGGTCCACATTGTGAATTTTTTTTTCGTGAAACCAGCGTTGAACTGCATCATCACTATTAGATCACTATAGCCGTAGATTATTTCTAATATGATTTTATTTTCAAATATAATTTTATCCAAGGCTGGATGATTAATAATACAAACTTATACGGTCCAAATTGGGAAATTGTTTTTCTTGCACCGGCGTTGAATTGAATCATCACTATTAGATCATAGATTATTTCTAATATGATTTTTTTCCAAATATAATTTCATCCAAGGCTGGATGATTAATAATACAAACTTATACGATCCAAATTGTGGCATTTTTTCTCGTGCACCAGCGTTGAATGGAATCATCACTATTACTTCATAGATTATTTCTAATATGATTTTTTTTCCAAATATATTTTATCCAAAAACTTACACGGTCCAAATTGTGACATTTTTTCCCGCATTTTTTATTGCACCAGCATTGAATTGAATTATGACTGGGGATGAATGTCAGGAGGTAACCAATATTCTGTTAACCGAAGTAAAATGTTAAGAATCTTAACAAAAATAAGTCTAGAAATATTTCACTTTTCTAAGTGGGAATTTTTTCAGTGTTTAACATGTTTTTAAAATTTTTCAACACGAAAGAATCTTAAAGTAAGAACTGACATTCACAATAATGATACCACTTGTTCTTAATACCACTATTAATACCTGGAATATTTTTCTCAGAATGTTCAGGGTGTCCCAATACTCATGATACATTCCTTAGGGGATGATAGAAGACAACTAGATAAGATCAAGTCCCCATACAATCCATGGTCCTAACGCAATAGTAGTGAAGAGCTAGAACACGAAACAGTGGGAAACAAAACCGACACAGATGGAACGAAAAGAAACGGTTCCTCATTTACGTCTCACTAAAGCTGCACAATTGGCTATTGGCGACGAACTGAGAAACATTCCTAAGAACTGAGAAACATTCCTTCGAAAAGAAGCGGATAAAATAAAGAAAAACGTTGTATACAACAAAATGAAATTAAACAACACTAAATCTCTTTTCACAGAAACTGCTAAAAATTCCAGTCGCCAACATTAATGCAGGTTTTACACAGTATGGAATCCTTATTTATAGTTTTCAATGCTGTTTATATTTTAGATAATATATATATCAACGATATAAGTTAAAGGTATTGAAGATTTTTGAATTTCATTTTTGATTTGTTTTATTTCTACCGAATCTGTCCTATTTTGTAAAAATCATCATCTTGTTCAAAATGATTGATAAAAATGCAATCATTAGACACAAAGCAGGTCACAACAACATGGCAAACGCTCTAATTTATGAATCATTTGAAATTGTTGAAAAGTATTTAATAGTATACAAGCACTACAACGAATAAAACTTGGACTCAACAATAATTTATGAGAAAAAAAAAACGTCACATTAAAAAAAAAGCCCCTGCTACCTAATTATCCCTCACAAGTCAAGACGTAATGAGTATGGATGTTCTAGAATCTAAAATTAAATCTTCAAGCATAGCAATAATTCGCTATAGCAATTAGTTGTTCTGCACTGATTAAAAGTATTCGAAAGTTCCCTTAATTCTTGCCAGTTAAAAGTCACAGAAAGAAAAATTATTTTTATCTCGTATCATATTTAATATTTTTTTTCTCTCTCGTAGAGTGTCATTTGGAGCATGTATTAGCATTTTTCTCCAAATACTAATGTATGAAAAGAAATGATTTAGCGTAAAGATAAAAGCGTTTTCTGGACCATTAAAATAAAAACGATGATATACGTTTTTTTTTCTTCAATGGAAGACCATCTTTGCTAGATTTATCGTTTCGAAAAAATTTCCGTGATTTATGGAAGTAGCATGCAAAATGCTTCCTCACAAGCGATGGGTGTTTGTGACGAAAGGAAAGAAATTTTCGATTTTTGCAGTGAGTGATACTTTTGTTCGATTAAGAGGGTTTTTTATTTCTACGTTACACAAAGAAATTCTGACAGTTCAGCAATAAAGCCCCACATTTTTCTTTTTAAATAACACTGTTAAAAACGCCTTAAAACTTAGTCGTTTCTGATTTAAAAAAAATTTACATTGCAATATTCTAGCTGATACGTTATGTTTCACGCGAAGGAAAGTTTTTTTTTTACTAGTGGGCTGCGCCCCCTGCGCACTAACGCTCGCCAACTCCCGAAATTTGCTACGCAATCTCAGAAATTGCATTTTCAGATAATTAATAAAAATTGTGTTTTTTGTTATCGTGTTGTACGTTGTTTTTTACTGTTGTTCAAACATTTCGCAAAAAACTTTAATAAACTTAATTCCATTATCATTGAACAGCAGACGCAATTTTTGAGTTTACGACTGCCAATGTTCAAATCCGTAGCCTTGAAATTTTGAACCCAATCCAGAAGATAAAGAAATTCCTGGATCAAGTATTGATGGATATTCGCCTTCATGGAGAACTTTTTGAGGGAAACAACCTGTATTTGCGCTACATGAAGAAAACCACGAAAATCTTTCAGGGTTAGTCTGATGGCAAGGGAACTCTAACACATGATTCATCTACCACTGAGGATATTTTTAAGTCAGCACTGTGGTCGGTGCAAATTGGAGGCGAAATTCGAACGGGATTCGAACCTGGGTCAACTCATTGGGAGGTAAGAGCTTTATCCCGTTAGCGTCCACTTCTCAATATTAATAAATTGGCCGAGCTGGTGGCACAGTGGTTAGCGTGCCTGACTGCGGAGCCGCTGGTTGCGGGTTCGAATCCTGCTCAGAGCATAGATGTTTCTTTCTCTCTGTGTTCTATGTCCTTTCTCCTTTGTGTATGATAGTGTGATTGCGACCCACCCTATAAACGGGTTTGTGGTTGTGTGGCGTGGGCGACGCTGCTCCACCGCCGTGGCTTCGTCACAGGTGCCCACTGGGTAACGAGAAAAGAGTAGCAGTACTGGCATTTCTGTGGCCAATGGGACAATCCCCAAGTGGCCCCCCTTAAAAAATTATTAATAAATTGAAAAATACTCAATATTTAACCGTTTTTACAAAGTTTAAATAAGAATTTTCTACTACGTAATCTAAGCTAAAAAAATTATTGCCTCTGATTTTAATAATACTGTTAAATTTATGTCTCAGGAAATGTTAGCAGAGCAGGCTTCTCAATGACTTAATTGAAAAAATTTTCTATGAAATATTAAGAAAATTTGGTCATTTCTAGAAAAATGCCCCAAAAGCATTCTGATATCAAAATGTTATATTGATGTGGTTATTAATTTCGGAGTTATTTTGTGTCAAAGTTAAAGATTGTTTTTCTGGCCCACGTAAATCGTCATACGAGACCCAAAGATATTTCAGTGTGGGAAGAATAATTTAAATGAGAATAATATTTAAGTAATTGCCTTTCATCTTAAATGTGATCTCGCCCATTTATGGCTTTTTTTAAACCTAACTTACCATTACACAATAAAAAAAAATTTTATGAATGAAAATCTACAGGTAATTTATCAGGAGTCTCAAGTGAAATTACAGAGAATTTAAAAAAAAGAATGCTTCTGTTAAAACACAGAAAAATATCAATCCGATAAAAGACACTGTAACGTATCATAAGCTATATCAAGAACTATTCAGTTTTTCTTTTAAATAAAAACTTTTATTAACAAACACAAACATTAAGAAATATGCAATAGCCGTAACGGGATAGTGAAAACATCATAAACAACTAGAAAACCCGTAACGGGATATAAGGAAACTCAAATTCCACAATAAAACTAATCTAAAAAGAATCAACAACTCTGTCGTTCTAAATATTGACTTCTAATTTAATCGTCTGCTTTTATTTTAAGTTTATCTCTTTATGCGTTTACTTTATTTTAATTATGATTTTGCAAACCCATTATTTCTTTAATATTTTTAGACTTTACAATCGTCTGCTTTTATAAATTCTTTAATATTTTTAAACTTTACAACTCCTCTCTTAAATATAGCTGTAACGTATCATATGCTATATCAAGAACTATTCAGTTTTTCTTTTAAATAAAAACTTTTATTAACAAACACAAACATTAAGAAATATGCAATACCCGTAACGGGATAGTGAAAACATCATAAACAACTAGAAAACCCGTAACGGGATATAAGGAAACTCAAATTCCACAATAAAACTAATCTAAAAAGAATCAACAACTCTGTCGTTCTAAATATTGACTTCTAATTTAATCGTCTGCTTTTATTTTAAGTTTATCTCTTTATGCGTTTACTTTATTTTAATTATGATTTTGCAAACCCATTATTTCTTTAATATTTTTAGACTTTACAATCGTCTGCTTTTATAAATTCTTTAATATTTTTAAACTTTACAACACACAGCTAAGCCCTGGTAAACAGTTGTAGTCTACACTACTCCCAACACTGAATGGACAGTTAAACTCTTTGCAAATAGAATAGGCTCTACGATTTTCCTTCTCTCCACACTTTCCCCCTCTCTGTTTTCATGATTTCGACAGATGCTTTAATTTTCTCCACGAAAGTACTTATTTTTCAAACACAACTTCTTACTAAAACGTACTGCTGTTGGGGAAAAGAAAAGATCTTCCGATACCACGGAAACGGTGAGAAGAAAAATGCTGAAATCGCGTAACCTTTTCTACTCTATTACAAAGAGTATAATTACATATGATAACAATACAGTGAAATAACTAAAAGGCTCCCTTTAGAGAAACGAGCCGGGAGAAACAGGTATTTTTTTAAACTCTGTTAACGAAAAACCTGGTTTTATGCATTTGCGCAAGAAATTACTTTTTTTTCCTCCAGCGATTTGTTTATTGTGTATGCAAATTATTTTGGTATCTGTTGTTTTAGAGTTTAAATGATTTTATAAACATAATTAAAATAAGTACTGATAGGCAAAATAAAAAGTAAGTATTTTCAAATAAATTATGTACAATTAAAGTTGAGAAGGTAGTTTTTGCAAACTTATGACACATTTTGAGATTTGTCTTTAAAAAGGGACGCTAATACCGATTATAGGCTTAAATTGATAAAATCTCTTCTCAGAAATTAATTTCTAAAACTAAAGTTTAAAAAACACTTTACTTTTCTTAATCATTAGCACCGAAATTTTTATTCAAACCTTTATTGCTCCATTTTGTCATATTTGAAAGAAAAAAACAGAATTCATTTATTTATATTTTTAAATACTACATTTAAATCCTCTTTCCCTTAAGAGCATTAAATAATCTGACATTAAGATTTTTTTTAAATTTACTTATTCTAAAAAAAGAAAATAACGATAGATTTTCATTATTTTAATTTACTTAAGTAACTTAAGTTAAAGGATTATAAATTAAGATCTTTATGTGTATAAAATATTTAGCGCAGCTAAATGTCTTAAATTTCGGACTTTGTTTATAAAAGATTTCAGAGTTTTAACAAGACTTAACTATAAAAAGTTTTTTTTCTTTTTTTATATTAAAAAAAAAGTCTACAACGTTTCTCATTATTATCTGAAGAATTAAGTTACCTAAATTAGGTATTTAAAATATTATCTTGTGCGGATTATTACAATAGAGGGATTAAAAAATCGATATTTAACCTTAGATTTATGAAAAATAAACGGAGTTTTTTTTTATGGAGGGCTGTGACATAGGTTTTATGTGCTTATAAATGCGGCCCGTTCGCTAATAATTGATTTGTTTATATTGTCGTGTGTGTACGCAATCATTTAATGCTACTATAAAAGCTGGTGGTAACTAAATGCTAGATAAAATCAGGTTTACATGTGAGTTGGACCATTCAAATGTTTTTCAGAGTCTTTTAAAGAAGAACCTCCATTAATGTATCCTTTCATAATCCTACAAAAGAAGTTTTCAGCAAAGTTTCCTAGTCTTTAAAGTTTGACAATCAATTTTCAATAATGAAATAGAATGAGACATTGCAGGTACCTTGTAATTGTCCAATGTCTTGGTCTATTAGACATTTCTTCATACAATTAAATTTTTGAGAATGCGCCCTATCCTTTAAATTCTGCCTATCAAATTTTAATAATTGCTTAAGAAGATACATTCTATCTAGGTATAGTTTGTCTACTGTAAGAGCTCCTCCCCCCACTGCAAAGTCTGAGGCCGTCTGCTGCTATGGAAACAATAATAGCTCATTTCAGGAAGGGTAGCTTCTCTTCACTCTAGGGCGAGACCGAAGAAAAATATTTCTTTTCTCTTGCCAACCCGAGCCGAAACCTGTCCTAAACAGTGACCCCACACCCCTACTTGAAATAGTTATACCACGTTACCATAGTCACCGCCACAGGTTCAGACGAATGGCAAGGGAGTTCTTACATTGGGCAAACTATACCTCGCCCAATGCCGATGTGTGGCTTTTTGCGAACCTACCGAAGTGTAGGTATATATTGGGAAGCAAGAACGCTCCTCGAGCAATGATTTCATCTTCTGTTCTTCATTCTATTATTCCTTTTGCCCCCAGCCATTAGAAACGAAAAGTCTTATCTAATGTCTAATTAGACTTCCATGTTTTTGATTAAGTATTCGGTTGTTTTAATAACTTTTGTTTGATAACCTTTGCAGAACTAAAAAAAAAGAATGCGTTATTTGTTTGCATAGTTCTAAACATAAAAGTTAAAAGATTTTTATGAAAAAGAATATTGAATGTATGTTTCTCAGAAAGTCCAGGGGGCAAAAAACATTTTTAAGAAACCGAACACTTGTAGAAGTATTATCCGTCAGAATTTTGTTTTTTGCTACTAAAGGCAGTCTTAGCAACTTCTACGAAACGAATTTGAACGAAACGAATTGTTTTAATAACTTTTGTTTGATAACCTTTGCAGAACTAAAAAACGAATGTGTTATTTTTTTACATAGTTCTAATCATAAAAGGTAAAAGATTTTTATGAAAAAGAATATTGAATGTTTGTTTCTCAGAAAGTCCAAGGGACAAAAAACACTTTTAAGTAACCGAGCACTTGTGGAAGTATTAGCCGTGAGAATTTTGTTTTTTGCCACTAAAAGCAGTCTTAGCAACTTCCACGAAACGAATTCGAACGTGAGAGAAATAAAATCGGCAATCACGCAACTATACATCAGCGTTTTAAAGTAACAAATTTTTATAATCGCGTCACGTGCAATTTATTCCATCCAAATACATCGAGCAAACATCTCTCTTTAGCAGACGATAATAGAAGAGTAAAAATTGATTGATGTAACAAGGCTTGTCTGGTAGCACAAAAGCGTAAAAAAACCAACTCCTTCTCTTGAAAACCTTCCAGATTTAGTGGCTTGATAGTTTGGGGAAAAAAATATTAATGTTTTCTATACTAGGGACAGATTTATTCCAAACGTGTTTCACTTGCGCTGTAGAAAGCTGATGAGGCATCGGGATGTGAAGAAGCTTAGGGCAGCGAATATAAAATGGAACTTTTTCTTATCAGTACTTATCAATATGAACAAAGCTGGACAGGTAGAAAGAGAACAAAATCTACAGGCTTCCACCAAGCCCTTTTTTTCCCTGGATTCATTATTCTGAATATTTCAATTTTTTTTTCTTTTTGCATTGGGACATTGCTGGAGTTTATTATTTTTATCATACTGCATCCAGTTCGTATAGATTGCTAGAGAATGAAGTGTCTAGTGTCGCTAATAATTGAAAATAAATACTGCGGACGCCTTTTTGTGTTATTCAAATGAACTACAAGTTCTACAGATGAATAAACAGATACGAATTAAAACTTAACAAACATTTATTAATTCTAAAGCAATCAAAATTTAGTGATATTTACAAAACCTAACTAATTCGAACACTAAATAAATAACTCAAAAACATTTCAAGTAGGTTGCCAACATAAAAACCAAAGTGAAACAATAAAAATTAAATGAAAGTAGTAGTAGCTGTCAGAGTCACGTGACACCAACTATAAAAACATATTACAATCTCTAACATACTCCCACCTTGCAAAGTTAGGCTTATTGAACTTTGCAACCAAAATCTTACGAATGTTGGAACTTTAAGCTAACTAGAGCTAAAATAAAAAAGGAATGTTCATAAGTCCAACCGAAAAGGAATTTTGATGATTCTTCCCGACTTAGTTTTAGGAAAATAATTCACCTCTAAAGCTTCATTGTTTTCTACAAAATTGTCAGTCTTCCTAGCAGCTTTTAAGACCTCAATATCAGTTTTGGTAGACACTTCTAATGGGTAAAGCCTTTGAAATGGACGGATCCTTTCCCCCTTACTGGTCCTCAGTTTTGCAACTCTAGGAATACCATCTTTACCAGGAAAAATTTCTAAAATAACTCCAAGTGGCCAATCGATACGACGGACATTGTCATGTCCTATTAACACAACATCACCAACGTCTAAAACGTTATTTCTTCTTACCCCTTTGTGGACTAAAAGAGCAAGGTATTCATTTCTGAATCTTTGTCTGAGATTTTCACGTAGCTTCTGTAAATACTTTATTCGTTTTATGAGGCAAGATCGGTCTACATTATCTAGATCTGGTGTTTCGTTGTTACCGCCACCGTGAATAAACATTTCGGGTGTCAACGGTACTAATTCATTTGGATTATCTTGTATGTCAGTGAGTGGCCTTGAATTTATTACTGACTCACAGTCACACAATATTGTGTAGAGTTCTTCGTAATCTATGGTAGATTTCCCTAGAACTCGACGTAGCAGTTCTTTGAGCATTCTGACCATTCGCTCCCACCACCCACCCCACCATGCTGCGGTAGGTGGAATAAATTTCCAAGTGATTCTCTGAGCGGTTGAGTATGCGGCTATCTTGTCCCAATCTAATGCTTTCAATGCTCTGCTGGCTCCCACAAAGTTTGTGCCGTTGTCGGAATAAAGGATTGAAATCCGGCCTCGTCTGGCAATGAATCGTCTGAGGGCTTGGATATAAGCATCTGTAGTGAGTGATTGTACCAGTTCAAAATGGACCGCTCGGTAAACGGCGCACGTAAATAAAACGATCCAAGCTTTTCCTTTTGACTTCAAGTAGAGAGGACCAGCATAATCTACACCACTTACCTCGAAGACTTTTGTCAAGGTAACTCTTTCTCTAGGCAGCGGAGCGAAGGGAACTTCAACTGGTTTAGATTTGAAACGCTTGCATGTCACACATTTAGAAATGATTTCTTTTACTAACTTTTTAGCCTTAAGAATCCAAAACTTCTCCCTAAGTCTGACAAGTACGATAGAAGAACCAGCATGCATTGACTTTTCATGCTCTTCTCGTATTAACTTCATAACGAAACTATTACCAGGTAAAAGAATGGGAAATTTAAAATCTTCTGTTTCATCACTATTTACAAGTTTAGTTCTTATTCGCAGTAATCCCTTTTCATCTCTAAATGCTTGCATTTTGTTAAGAAACTTCTCATCTTGAAACGCTTTTAATTGCATGGATTTGAGAATGTGAGTTTCTGCTTCTTTGAATTCTTCATAGCTTAAGTTACCTTTTAAATTATTTTCATGTGATGTGTTATGTATGAAACGAAGAATCCATGACATCACTCTGATGTTTCTACTGTAAGAGGAAAAATGATCGCTCCATATTTCTGTAACTTCAATATTTACAATTGAAGATACGATCGTTCTTCTTTTTTCTCTAATCACTTCTTCTTCATTGACATTTTCCTCTGAGTCGTTAGTTGGCCATTCACGGGATGGAAGATACAACCAACTGGGACCATCCCACCATTTTGACTGGCACAATTGTTTAGCTGAACAACCTCTACTTGGCCGATCCGCGGGATTCAAGGATCCAGGTATATGTCTCCATGCTTGAACTGGTGTCAGTTTCCTAATTTCTTGAACACGGTTCTGCACGAATACACCCCACGTTTCTTCTCTTTTCAACCAAGCTAACACTGTGGTGGAGTCTGTCCAAAAATATACATCGTCGGTTTTAAACTCCTTTCGGACCTCAATGGAAAGACGAGCAGATATAGTGGCACCAAGAAGTTCTAATCTTGCAATTGTTGTCTCTTTCTTCCCACAAGGGGCAATTCTTGTTTTACTTTGTACCAGCTGTACATAAACATTAGTCCCATAACAAACTCGCAGAAAGGCTACTGCCGAATAGGCATATTTACTCGCATCACAAAAAAAATGAAGGGAAATATTTCCTTTATCGCAGTGCAACCATCTTGCCACCTTTACATTCTTCAGATATTCAAGCTCATTTAACCATTTTAGAAATTCTTCGCTCGTTATTAGATCAACTTCAGCATCCCAACCAATTTTAGACTTCCACAAATTTTGTAGCAAGAGTTTTGGACGCATCATCACTGGACTGGTTATCCCTATGGGATCAAAAACTCTGTATGAAGCTGATAAAATATTTCGCTTTGTGATCACTTCGATCTTTGTTTCATTAACATCAGGAATATTTATGGAAAGAGTATCACTTTGTCTATTCCACTTCATTCCCAGAATGTTGGTCTCACTAGAATTAGATTCTGATGGGTTAGTAGACTCCCACCCTCGTAAATCAAATTGTCTTTCAGCCATAATATTAGTAGCAACTTCTATGAATTGTTTCAACTCTGATTCAGTTTTCACGCTTGTGAGGCAATTATCTACATAAAAACTGCATATTAGTTCCTGTATAATCTCTTTAGGGTATTTTTCATTCCCTCCCATTGCTTCCTCTAGTTTATTATTCAAATGGTATTGAATAGTAGCCCCAAGCAAAAGCGGACTACAGGAAACGCCAAACACAACTCTTCGATGACGAAAATGTTTCAACTGTCCATCTTCTCCATACCATAAGAATCGTAAGAAATTTCTATCATTTTCATAAAGACTTATTTGCAAAAAAGCCTTACGTATATCAGCTGTTACACCAAATTTATATCTTCGAAATTTATTTATCATTAAGGGAATTACTTCTATCAAATTTAACCCTTTTTCTACACAATCATTTAAACTAGGAACTCCTTTTCTCTTAGAAGAAGCATTGAACACGGGCCTGATTTTAGTTGTGCTGCTCTCCTTTATCACAGGTCGATGAGGTAAGTAGTGACAAGGTATTCCCATGTCTTCTTTTGGAACCTCTTCAATTATTTCCTCTTTCTCCCAGTCCTTGAACACTTCGCCATAGGCATCATACAATTTGTCGGTTTTCAACTTGCGTGTTGTCATTTGCAATCTCTTTAACGCCAAATCATAATTATCTGGCAAAGGCAAATGCCCATCAATCCATGGCAGACTAACTATAAAACGGCCGTCTCCTTCAACTTTCACTGTATTTAAGAAATGTTCCATTGAGGCTTCTTGCATTTCCTCTCTAGACTTTTGTTCTGAAGGATCTTTTATTCCTAAAGAATCTAATCTCCACAGCTCAGAAATATCCATTTCTTTTACTAAAAGTGAAGTAACCAACATTGCGTTGCTTGACGGTAAATCATATTCAGGTGCTTTCCCTGTTAAAGTTCATCCCAATAGTGTCTCTATTGCTACTAATCCACTTGCCAAAACTCTTCGTTTTCCTGTCATAAGTTTTCCTATTACGTCAGCTCCAAGCAGAATTTGAACTGGTTGTGACTCATTTCCGACGTCTGACAACTTTATATTAATTTCTTCAAGCTCTTTTAACCAGGGTCCAAAGCTAACAGGCGTTATAGTATCTAATATAGTACATATATAGTATAGTATAGTACAAATAGATGCTTGATCTAAAGCTTCCATGTTACAAGTCAAGTTATTCTCTGGATTCCTTAATCTAATTCTATAACACGTGTGTTCAAATTCATCTGATTTATGACCACCAAACAAAGAGTGTATGAGAGTTTCTTTTCTCAAGGGAACATATTCCATCTTTTCAGCCAAATTTTTTAAAATATATGTTCTTTGTGATCCAGAATCTAAAACTGCTCTCACCACAATTTCTTTTCTATCAGATATCAGTTTTAGTTTCATAGTTTGAAGGAACACTTTCGGACCGTACGTGATGTTGGACATGTTTATTTCAGAACTTTCACTTTTCTGCCCAGATTTATCGGGTTCCCGATTTTTTGCAGCTAAAGAATCACACATTAGTACCACATGTCTTTTACCGCATATGACACATTTTATGAAAGCTTTGCACTTACGAACTGGATGTCCTTGCATTAAACAGGCAAAACAACATTGATTTTCTCTTACTATGTTCTCTCTTTCAGCTAAAGTCATATTTCGAGCGGAAAAGCAATCTGAACTTTTATGTTTCCCAGAACAAAACACACACACTTTCTTCAAATCTTTTACATCTGTAGTCAATAGATTTGCCGCTGTTGGAAATCTTTTTGTTGGCAAATCTCTTGCTTTCTTTTTAAAGGGTTGGCGTTTTTCATCAGATCCCAAGCCAAAACCTGACATGGCCAAATTAATTCTTTCTTCACCTTCCGTTTCTGCCTTCAGAAAAGCCATGATGTTTGTTAATCGCTCTTTGGCGTCAACTGAAGCAACGCGCGAAGAACTTCGGTTCCAGGCTTTTAGAAACTCTTCTTGGAAACAAGATTCTACCATAGGGAATAGTATTGAAGCGCATTTCTCGGTCGTAACACCTAACGTTTCTAAAGCTCTAAGATATGACTCTAGTTTGTCATAAAGGGACGTCATGGATATTTTTTCATGCTTTTGAACGGAAACTATGAGCTTCAACAATTCCCTAACATAAACTTCGACCAAAAGGTCATCCTTGCCAAATCTGGCTTTGAGGCTTTCAACTGCTTTGGTATAGTTTGCAGCGGTTGGCGGAAAGCTTTCTACAACTTCTCTAGCTCTAGACCCAACAGTTGTTGCTTGAATCAGGTATTGAAATTTGTTTTCAGGGGCAATTTCTGTATCGTTATTAATTTGTTCAAATTGTCCCCAAAATGGTAGCCAATCTTTTAAATCTCCACTAAATTGCCTAAGTTCTAATTTTGGCAAATTAAACTGCTTTCTGGCACTGGCACTAATAATATTTGGCGGAGACTCACCGGTTCTTTGCGATGTAGCTTGAATTCTCGCCAACTCCAGTTCATGTTTTCTTATACTTTCTCTCTCTTCATATTCTCTTTGTTTTTCTTCATATTCTCTTTGTTTCTCTTCATATTCCTCCTTTTTTCGTCGATCATTGACAGTAGCTACCAATACACTTGTTACAAAATCTGGATCAGCTAAATATTCTTTACTTTTCAAAATGATCGTTTTCAAATCCGCTACAGTAGCTTTTTGAGGTAATACTTCGCCAATTTCTTGGGCAACAATAATAAGATCTTCCTTTTTAAATCCTTTTGATGCTAAAAACATTTTTCAAATCAGAAATAGCGTATCAACCGTCCTGTCGCGGACGCCACAAATGTCGCTAATAATTGAAAATAAATACTGCGGACGCCTTTTTGTGTTATTCAAATGAACTACAAGTTCTACAGATGAATAAACAGATACGAATTAAAACTTAACAAACATTTATTAATTCTAAAGCAATCAAAATTTAGTGATATTTACAAAACCTAACTAATTCGAACACTAAATAAATAACTCAAAAACATTTCAAGTAGGTTGCCAACATAAAAACCAAAGTGAAACAATAAAAATTAAATGAAAGTAGTAGTAGCTGTCAGAGTCACGTGACACCAACTATAAAAACATATTACAATCTCTAACATCTAGTATGCTTGGAAATAAATTATCATATGGTTTTTCACAAAACCATTTTTAGGTCAAAATCATGCAAATTAAAGAAGGTTTTAAAGTATTTCATGGAGGAGATAGACGAGAAATTTCTGCAATTCCAATTACTACGCATTAAAAACAATGAATCTGGAAGTAAATAAGGAATTGTAAAAAACTAAAACACTTTGATGTCCCAAAGTTAAACCTTTCTCTTCATTTTTGGTAAAAATTTCTAACTTTTTTTTAAATGTAATTTATTCAAGTCACTCATTTAAGTTTAAATGATTATTAAAAAATGCCACGTGATACATTTCTGTGTGAAAATAAATTAATAACTCATCGTAGGGGTCTTTTATTAAGGAAAGGAGTCAATATAATGTCTGTTTAATATAATGATAATTCTACAAACTTTTACTGAAGTTCGTTACAATTGTAGGTACTGAACTTTGTTCTCAAAGAAGATAGAAGGAAAAAATTAACGATCAATTCTTCAAATTTTGAGAAGCTTAATTATAAATGTTACAAAGGCCCCAACAATAGAAAAAGATTCAGAAAATATACTAATATATAACGGAAAGAAATTTAAGGTTTGTTGATAAGGAATCTATGTATTTATTTTTAAAAATTTTCAAGCATTAGTTAATTTTTTTAGTCTAAAAATGGCGCTTTTAATTGAGAAAAACTATAAAACAATGTTTTTCTCATAACCACTATTTGCAGCAATAGCGTGATGCAGTGTTAGAACAAAATTATAAGGCATCCGTGCAAATATGTGAGTTAAATATTTTGGCAAGCAACAGAATTTTTCTTTAAAAATTGCTTTTTAAACAGCAGCTCTATTTGTTGACAAACTTTGCAAATAAAGTTCAAACTTACGATAGTAAAAATTCTAGTTTTCTAAGCAGAACTGAGCAAATCGTGCATTTGTATTTCATTAAATTGATTTTTTTTCAAATTGTTGGCATTTTCTGAGACATAATGTACTGAGTTGTACTAATTTCATCAATTAAGTTTCACAAAAAAAAAAAAAAATTTCAATAATTGTTACATATCTTAAAAAATTAAATTCAGAATATAAATCATTACGAAAATCAATAACATAAAGAGCGAGTAAACTGTATTTAAAAGTTACAACCTCTTGAATCAGATAACTGTTATCTTCCCACAAACCTTTCAAATAAGCCGAGACATTCTAGCGCCTATTAGAGTTACGAGCTTACGCGTATCAAATTAAATTTTAAAACAGGGAGATAAGTTTTAAGAAAGCAAAGGGGTGTTCATGCTGAGGTTTGCCTGCTGATGCAAAATACATTCTGTTCTCAACTCATTAAGATGCTCGACTAACCTTCATGTTTAAGATCACTAATTACTTTCTGATGATGCTTACTTCGGCAAAGATTTTTGGTCTTTGAAAACTCTTTGAATAAATCAGAGAGTAATCGATACCCGATTCAGTGTCATTATGTGACCTAAAACAGGTTAATTACTAGATATTCGATAGGAAAATTACTGATATTTTAGCAAGATCGTTTCTCTCAGACACATTATCATGATACATTTCTCGATTAATTTATTTCTACGAATCAGATTCCTAAATTTAGATTGCCTCATTTTAAATGCTTCATATTTTGGTGTTTTATTTAACCTACAAACATTTCCGCGAACCATTAATTTTAACTCCAAAACTGAAATGATTGTACTGTTAAGAGATTCATATTTGATTCATATTGATTCATATTGATTATTTGATTCATATTGATTATTTGATTCATATTGATTATTTGATTCATATTGTTTATTTGATTCACATTTTTCATATTGATTATTTGATTCATATTGTTTGTTTGATTCATATTGATTTGATTCATACTGTTTATTTGATTCATATTGATTATTTGATTCATATTGAAGGACATATTCACGAATTGTAATTTTACCGTAAAATTCAAAAGGTTGTATTTGAAAAACCTTATGATTTGTTGTTTTAATTCATCTAGATACATTTCCATGAAAAGTTTTACCGTAAAATTCAAATCTTTTAATCTTAAAACTTCATATTTTATTATTATAATTAATTCAGATATGTTTTAATGAATCATCATTTGAACTGTAAATTAAAATTCATCCTATTATTAAGACTTTGAATAATAAAAGCTTCATGTTTTAATTTATTTATACACATTTCCGCGAATCACAATATTGACCGTAAAATTCAAATCACTTTACTTTAAAAGCTTCATATTTTATTACTTTAGTTCATTCAAATTTGTTTTCATGAATCATCATTTCAAACGTAAATTTCAAATAGCGTTTTTTTTAAAGCTCCATATTTCGTTATTTTAATTCATTCAAATATGTTTCCATGAATTTCAACCGCAAATAAAAAAATTTCGTATCATAAAAGCTTCATATTTTGCTGTTTTAATTTATCCAGACACATTTCTGTTTTTTAAGTTTCATATTTTATTATTTTAATTCATTCAAATTTGTTTTCATGAATTAGCATTTCAACTGTAAATTAAGAATAGTTTCATTATAAAAGTTTCATATTATATTGTTTTCATTTATCTAGATACGTTTCTATGAATCATAAATTTAACCGTAAAGCCTAAAATGCCTTATTAATAAAACCTTCATGTTTTATTTAAATATATAAATGTCATAAGTATTTATTTTTCACGAATCACAATTTTAAAATATAAATTCGGATCACTTTATCACATATGTTTCATATTTTATTACAGATCAAAAACATTTTTGTAGATGTCATCTAGATTCTAGACGTATTTATTTTCAGAAATCTTTATTCAATTGCACAACCTAACTTTGTGTTAATATAAAATTTTCATTTTTTATTGTTACAATTTATTTATTTTTAATAATTATAATTTCAACCGTAAACTCAAAATTATCTCATTTTAAAAGAGTCATATTGTTTTATTTTGTTTAGATATAAGAAACATGGGTTTTGTACTTAAAATAACAAATTGCATAACTAAAGATATACATAATTATTTTATTGTGCTCTTAAACTTTGCTCGCCTTTGGAATAAATATTTCATTTCAGTTTTAAAAGTACAACTTTATTTAATAAAAGCTTATTTCCCTTCATCATTAAGTTAACGATTATACACTAATTTTTTAAAAATATGATTATAAAACACTAAATGTACACTAAGTAGTAAATTAACTACCAAAGGAAGCTAAATATTTGTTGTGAATCATAAGAAAGTGCTAAAAATAGCAATAAACTACTAATTCAGAAAATATTACAGTTATTTGAGTTGTGTTAATTGGCAGTTAGAAACGTTATTGTTAAAGTAGAACGTATTTAAAATCTTAACGCAACCTCATTTATCTAAATATTTGCATAACAACGCCAATACTTGAACCTTTAACATTTAATTTATATGTAAATAAGGCTCAGAATTAACTATCTTATTATCTCAGTTAATTTATTTCCAAAAATTATTCTAAAACGACGTTTAAAATCCGTTTTGGAGCATAAAAATTGAGAGAATTACGCCAAATGATTGTCAATAGCGCAGACTTGTTCCTAAAAATACTTCTGCCAATTATGATGCGTTCCTCTTTCATCTAAAGAGCAAACTAATCTCAAAAGCTTTTATTTACAGATACGAAACTCCGCAAAAGGATCAACAATAAGTACAAGATCAAGGTATTAGCAGATGGTAAGAAGTTAAGGGTCGCAAAGAAGTTACTAATTAGAAAGGAAATCGTACATTCATGCATCAGACTAATTATTATAAATAGGAGAGATGTTGTATTGATCAATTTGTTTCTGAGTTACTTTATTTTAGTCTTAATAAGAAATCCTCTTTTTAGAATTTTAAATGTTTATAATATTCTACACAAAAAAGTTTATTTTGTTATTTAAAAATTTTTCCTGTTGCGAAGATTGTAATAATAATAATGTATTTATATCGCAAATTTCAAGTTTTGTCATAATTAGTAAACATTCAATGCATCTTAAAACTACAGACCGTGAAATAGAATTTCTTTAGGAAAAATTAAAATAGTAAATAAAGTCTTTATAACAAACTACGTATTAATAAAAAAAAAATCGTCATCTTATCATCTTAGATAAGAAGTAAATTTTTTTTCGAGCGTCAAAAAAGACGTTCATTCTTAAAACAACACATGAAGATGATAGCAAAATGAGATAGAGATAAATAAGACAAAATACGTCTACTCAGTTTCACTGAGCCACAATGACTCAGGGGGTCCCTAGTTCCTCTCCTAATGATGGGTCCTTGGTTCGAATCTCGGTGGTATCTAGTTTATATGAATTTTGCTCTCAGCCCGTACCGACTACAGTGCTAATGTAAATTATTCAAAATTGTAGACATTATCTTTTTGCCTTTGGGTGAACTCTGGGTGGTTTTCATTGTTTTCTTCTCAGTGTAACGCAAATGCGGGTTAGTTCCATCAAAAAGTAGTCTAGGAAGGCTAGTTTGTCCCAATGCTTGATCCAGGAGTTCTCTTGTCTTCTAGTTTGGCTCCAGAGTTGTAAAATGATAGTCGTAAAGTCATCATTGAATTGGTTTTTTAACGCAGGTTATAGTATAATAATAATGCATATTATTAATACTTAGTTTCACCGGAAATCTTTTTGACAAACAAAAACATAAGTAGACAAAAGTATTTGATGAAGTTAAGAAACTACAAAATGACGAGCTAGGGTTACATTGGCCGCGACTAACTAAGGATTATGCAATTTATACACAATATAAAAAATTACATTTTATTGCTAATAATAATATAAAATAGCTTGTAAATCAACTGTTCAAAACCACTTTTCTTGCTCGTGTCCCAAACAATTTTACATAACCGTCTTTTTAACCATTTTACACGTTCGTCCCCATTACCATATGAGACTAAAATTACGTCTTGGATTTAATCTATCAACATTTGGATTTTACTAACCACAAAATAGGTCTGGATTTAACCTTCGCCTTTTTAAGAAGAACAGAATATAATTTCTGAAGCAATCGGTAGCTGATCCAACAGCAGAAAAGTTTGACACAAATTTTCATTGACTTAAGTAAGAGACTTCCGTTATTTACTTAACATCAGACCCGTCAGTTTAAAATTAGAAAGGTGTAGTCTCTTTATTCATCGACGCAGATAACAATAACAGTGACGAAAGCGACTGTTTAGTTACAGCGTCATGGCAGCAATAAAAAAGTAACAACCCACAAGTGGATTATTTAGTTGATTTACAATGATTCCTAATGGAATTCAGTTTTCTAATTTTTTTTAAAAAATTTCTAGGGAGCGTTATGCGGGATATTAGTTGAGTTTCTTATAAAGATTAATTATAGTTGTTAATTGTTGACTAACTTTCGTTGTCTTGTAATTAATTTTTCTTCAGTGAAGCAATTACACCTTAATTTAAGCAAATTACAGTGAAGCAATTTCAGTTTAGTTCAATAAAACAATTACAGTGAGTATTTAATTCGAATACTTTAATGCAACGAATTTCATAACTAATGGTTCAATATATATTGCTAAATTAAGGTTGTTTAAAACTTATCTAGTGGCTGATTGTTTTGCACTTTTTTGATCAGGAAACATTTCAAATGATTGTTTTTAAAAAAATAGAAAAAAACTACTTCAATAAGAAAAAGAGTTATCAATTAAAACAACAAAATAAAACTTCGCTAAGGGATTAAGAGATTGCTTCTTTTGCTTTTACATCATTGATTGTGATAAATGTGTTTGGTGAAAATTAGTTCAATTAGTCTAGTGCAAACTGAAAGCAGTTAAAATGTTCATTAGGAAAATTGAATTGAAAAAAAACCTTAAAAGTTTCGATAAAATAGAATAATGCTTCTGGGACCTTTAAAAGAAAGGTTTGTTTATTAAAAGCTTGCTTTTAAAGTATATAATCTAAAAAAAGTGAATTGAAGCGAAATTTTATGTAAAAGTGGCTACTTAAAGTGTGTTTAAAGTCATTTTTTTCAAATTTCTATCAAGTACAGCAATAAAAAGTGCAATAAACAAGTACAATAAACAAGTGCAATAAACAATAAACAATGAACAAGTACAATAAACACTGAACAAGTAAAATAAACAATTAACAAGTACAATGAACAAGAAAGTTTACATCTCCTGAATTTGAAACCCATTAACGTCTTAATTACAACTAAAAATTTATCTAAATAATTTTTGCTTGAATTTCTTTTCCAACGTTGAAATGTCCATGACATTTAAAGACACAATGCAAAATGTCCAAAAAATATTAAAGCATAAAAACGCAATGCAAAATGTGAAAAAGTATTAAATTGAAAAGTAAAAAAAGAAAAGAAAAAGTAAAAAAGTATTAAAATTTAAAGACGCTGTGCAAATTGTCAAAATCTTACATAAAATAAAACTTTGTGACATTTCGAGAATAAAATATTCTTTTGACTGTAATTATTAAAACATGTGAATGGAAATATATAAATTAAAATTAATTAAAAAAATATAATTTCTCTTCCGTATATTGCGATTGAACTTCAACCCATCCGTTACATGTGATGGATTCTCATCCGTTACGGATGAGTTAAAAGCGTAAGTTGACATCATAATTTAAGAACCCTAACTTTGACACCGAGTGATTTTCACATATTTCTGAAACTAAAGACATTTTTGGGGAGAAACTGTTTGCAAACAAGAATTGACATCCTGGCTTTAATCTCTGCCGATAGAGGAATCTGAATTAAAAAATAATTAAGGGGAGGCTGAAAATTGTTTTAAAAATTGAGGCTTCGACCCAATGTCGAAGTTTTCTCTACGAGCTTAAGTCACTTTCCTATAAAGAATAAAACCAAATTCAAGTCCAACTCTATTAGTTTTAAAGTTAAATGGATTTAGCATTATATATATATATATATATATATATATATATATATATATATATATATATATATATATATATATAAATAATCCTGTCGGTTTGTAATAACAGGGCTACATCTCTGTTATCATTGGTGTATTCATATTAAGAAATGCAGTTGAAAGCCATGATACGTAATAAAAAGCTTTATTTAAAGTTAGCTGGTGGTTAAAACAGTTCACATCCGCCCTCCCCAAGGGAGGGGGAGTGGACGTAACTCCGGATGGTTCCGACAGATGTTTTGTCGAACACGTTATTCAGCAAGAGACATGCGAAAACAATCACTCTCACATTAAATAGTACAGAGATTTGGTGTAATTAGGTTACAATCGTACATGCCATTGTAACTCTACCCACTATGGAAAATCATTTAATGCTTCCTAATATGGAAGTGAATGAGGGACAAGATTCTAAAAATAACTCCTCCTTTCAAATATAAATCTAATTATTATTCAATGGTATGTTTTCAGCCTTGAATTCCCAAAATAGAATATCTCTACTCTTACTCTTTCACAAAGACATTTAACAAAGAAAGAGTTTTAATTCTTTTATTAATACAAAAGTATTTATTATTTTTGTATTACATATATATATATATATATATATATATATATATATATATATATATACACTGAGTGGCCAAATTATTATGACCACCTCAGAGTTTTATGCAAATGAGTTATTGCGTCACAGCGCTGCCGCCAGAGGGCAAGATAATATAACACGGGAATGCTGGGCAAGTGAGTCATCAGTTATACTGTGTTGCTTGCTCAGATATGGGAAAGAAAAGTGATTTAACTGAATCTCAAAGTGGAATGATTGTGGGTGCGAGAAGCGTCGGAACGAGTATCGGCAAAACGGCTGCACTTGTGAAGTGTTTTAAAGCAGCAGTTGTTAATGTGTCCAAAGAATGGACAATCAAGCAAAAAACTGGGTCTCAACGTCAGACTTGTGGTCGTCACAGGGCACAGAATGCTCGATCAGAGAGAAGGCTGGCCAGGGTTGTGCAGCGCAACAGGAGAGCAACAGTGCGACAAATTGCAAGTGATCTTAATCAAGGAGCAACTGTGAACGTCTCTGAACGGACTGCTCGATGCACATTGCACCCTATAGGGTATGGAAGCAGAAGACCTGTTCGTAAGCCTCTACTGTATGCTTTAAATAAGCGCAGACGTCTCCAATTTGCAAAGGAGCACAAACATTGGACAGTAGATGACTGAAAGAGGGTCATGTGGTTCGATGAATCACGATTTCAAATGCATCGCGCTGATGGCGGGATGGAGAGAACAAATTCGATCGAACATACACGATTTCAAATGCATATGGAGAAAACAGCACGAAAGCATGGATCCCAACTGCATTGCCACGACACTTCAAGCTGATGGTGGCAACGTTATGGTATGGGGAGTGTTCTCTTGGTATTGTATGGGTCCTTTAATTCCTGTACCACAACGCCTTAACTCTTTAAAGACCCAAGCAGAAGAAAATTTACCACTGTAAACATCCTTAGTTTTTAATTCGCAAATGAACTCACCCATTTTGTTGGGGGCTATCTTTGGTCATTTGCTTCACAGCTGGCAAGAGTATCCCCCACGTCACTGATAAATCAAAGGCGTGCTCATCTTGACAGTGGAACTTCCTGGCATTCAAACTAACAATCGGCTTGTGAAGATCGCTTATTTTTCCCCCCATTGAACAATTTTCTTGTTAACTATTTTAAAGTGGGAATAAAGAGATTTTTATATCTTTTTCCCAAATCTCCTTTTTAATTATTATTTATTTATTTTTCTTCATTTTTTTTTAAGTTTCTGTTTATTTTTTCTTAAAACTGATTATTTTGAATTGATATGTCATACAAAAAAAACAAGTTTTATTTTTAAAATGTGTTGAAAGATCAGCTTTCTAAAAGTAACAAAAACATTTTAAATTTTTTTAAAATTTTTTTTTTATGAGTTAATATTAACTGAACTCGCGTTCTTTTCAGTTTTAAGAATCAAATAAAGCTTCGATTATATTGAAGTTCGTTAATAGAAATGTTTTTGTAAAATATTTATTTGAACTATTTTCCTGATTTGAATACGTGGAAGAATAACAGAAATAAGTTTCCAAATGCGGAGATATTTAGGTGTAACTGTAGCAAGAGACGCTGAAACTGGAAATTACTGTTTATTAATTACTGTAAAAAGCCGATGACTACCCATAATATGAAAGTATGATTATCCATCACTGGAATTCGAACCTGGTTCCCCTCAGCGAAAGGCGGATGTTCTATAGCCTGAGCCGCAACGGCTTTACATCACATTTTTAGAACTAATGATATTATGACTACAATTTTGAGTAAGGAATATCATAACGAAAAACCAAGTTTTTTGCAGTAATTGGATTTTTTACCGCTTGTTAGTAAAGATTTAGAAATCAACTGAAAAAAGGAAATGGAAAAAGGAAAAAGGATGCATTCAGATATATATATATATATATATATATATATATATATATATATATATATATATATATATATATATATATATATATATATATATATATATATATATATATATATATATATATATATATATATATATATATATATATATATATATATATATATATATATATATATATATATATATTTCTTTCTTCTTTTTTTTTTAAAAAAAAAATAATAAGGAAACCTAAATTTCTTGTAGGTGGTATCTTTGATATTATTTAATAGTATATCCAAATAATGTTTTTTGAAATGCATATAAAAATGAAATATATGAATCAATCTGAATTATTTTGATTGATGTCTGGTTTTATCCATAACTATGCTACCTACACCTTTAAAGCCATATTTTGCTCAACATAAAATATCTGAAATATCTTGAAACATGAAAATAGTTTACTTATACCGCTTTTTAAATTGTTAAATTCATTTATGGTGACAAAAAAATTATTTTCATAAACAAATAAATATCGGATAATTCAGCAATAATACTGTTTTTAGAATAATAACAAATCAGACAAAAAAATTAACGATTAAATAAGGTATGGTACTTTTTAGCTGGTGGTTTTTTTTTATATCCTGAGATTAGAGATTATCTTTTAAAATTGCTATTAAATTAAATTATTTATTTATTTGAATGGACCATTGACTGGGTGAAATTTATCATTGCAAATGAGTGTATTGTCAATTCTATTTAACTACCTGCACTCAACTAGACACTTTACCTACTAATCACATGAGAGTACTACCGGATGGTTGCAAATAATAGCGGCGTATTTTGCTTGGAAATAGATTCCTAGTATTTTTTAAACAAGATAAGTTGCTATTGTCAATGCCTATCTATTTACTTCACTTTTCGGCTTAGTCACAAAAGAACACAAATATGCCATCCTTTCGCCGTTCAGTGACCAAGGAAAATCGCTTTCTGCACTTCTCCTGACTGATGGTTTTTCTTTTCGAAATCTTCTATTTGTTGCATTCAAACTCGTTTTTAACAACTAATGATTTAAAAGGCTCATTATCACCTAATTCTTTTCTCTAATAAATCAGTTAATTTTGAAATTTTTCCATAAATATATATTAGATATATATTGAAACAATTTTGTTCAATTTTTAAGTCAACTAAAGTATCTAACAATTTGACTTAAGTAATCAAAAGAGTGACTAACAATTAAAATTGCACCATTCAAAAAACTCCAGATAATAGATACTTACTATTATGTATCGTGATTTGAAGATAATTTTTTTACCTGGATGCTTTTTGCTGCTATCTGATCCAGGACGCAAAATTTATTATATACATAATTTATTCATTTATTACATAATTTACTATAAGATTATTCAATTAAATTAAATTCTTATCATCAATGTAAAAAAAAAAAAGCAATAAACTTATTTTTAAGCTGATTTGGAAATTGTAATAGTAGTAAAAAAGTAAATAATGATTTACAGGCTCTGGTTTACAATTAGAATATATAACTTGTTTTGTTTCTCAAAGAAAATGTATTCGAATTTAATAAGCTATTTTCATAACAATTAATTATTTACAAACATGACAGGTGAAATTTGAAAAACCATTTCATTCAGGAAGATCTACAGTATTGTTTGTTTTTGATTTATTTAATTTTGAAAGCAAAAACCACTGAGCTTCAAGTTTGTTAATGAGATATACTGTGTCCAGATTTAAGACTCGAAAGTAGTTGGAAACTATTACCAAAAAGAACGAAATTCCTATAACGAATCAAATATAAAACAATGAAACGAAATTGAAAAAAAAACTGCATTATTTTTTTTAAATATTTTTATAGCATTCAAAATTATATAAAGAGGCATTTTACTGCATGAAATATAAAACGATAATCATAAATTTAGATGGAATTGAATTAAGTTTTCTTTAAATGAGCATAAAATAGAAATTTTTATATGAATTTTAAGATTTAATTTTTTTTGGGCTAAAATAAAACAAAGTCTAAAAGATCTTTCCTAGTTCAAGTTTAAAAGATATATTATTAATATAATATATTTTAAATTATTTTATCTATCCTCTAACGATCACTAATAAAAAGCGCTCTGTAATAAAATTGATTACTGAAAAATGCCAAACAGGATAATGGAGAAAAAAATGGAAAGAAATAAAATATTTGATAAGAAAAACCTATAAAAAGTTTATTAAATGATAAAAATAATACCTTTTTTCTTCATTCAAGGATCAAAATCTATATGAACTGATGATAACATTATCATTAAAATATCAGTGATTAACAAAAAGCATTATACAATGTTGACTTTATCCAAATTTTTTTCAGACATTTCCGTATTTATGAATGTGTGTTTTTAATTATATAAAAAATTCGCGTTTGGTAGTCAACAGAAAACACATTGCAATTTTATTAAAAAGATATTTGTTTTAATGGACGCTGGTATTTCAAAAATAAATTCCCAAAAGCCCACCATTCCCGCATTTTTAATAAATAAATAAAATGGTCTAGTTCAAATAACAAACAAATCTGTTACAAATTAAGAGGATTTTGTGTTTCTCTAAAACCACAGGGGGAAATGTTTCTAAATAAGCTTGAAGTTATAACCCCGCTTTCCTTTTGACTTTTGATGAGTTCCTATACATCACTGTCACCAGCTCATCCCCTCCCAATCACTACTACCCATTCACCCTTTTGAGGTCTAAAGAGGTCTGAGACGGTTGTTAAGTAGTCCGGACTTCTTCAGACCTCTTTGTCTTTAAAGAGTTAATGCCAAAGGGTATTTAAGTATCATCGCAGATCAAGCACATCCGTTTATGTCAATGGTGTACTCTGGCGGGGATGGATACTTCCAGCAGGACAACGCTCCTTATCATAAAGCTGGCATTGTCCTCAGATGGTTCGAACAGCATGACGGAGAATTTAACTTACTTCGTTGGCCAGCACAATCCCCAGATATCAGTCCAATAGAGAATTTGTGGGATGAAATTGAATGGGCGCTCAGACAGATGAATCCAGTACCATCAAATTTGCAGGAATTGGCAGGTGCAGTTCAGCGAGCATGATATGGCATACCTTCTACCACCTAGCAACATCTCATAGAATTCATGCCCAGACGAATTAAGGCAGTAATACGCGCCAAAGGTGGCCCAACAGCGTACTGAAAGGGTGGTCATAATAATTTGGCCACTCAGTGTATATATATATATATATATATATATATATATATATATATATATATATATATATATATATATATACACTGGTTATCATAAATTAAGGAAAATTCACAAAAATCGCGATAACTCAAGAAATTACACATGGAATTTTATGAAACTTACCCACAATATACAACACATAGTAAGGTATTAAACAACATAAAAAGAAATTATCAGACATTAATAGAAGTATAGAAATTAGCACATGTATAAAATAAACAAATTGGAAGTATCGGTTTGCAATAGAAAAAGTACCTTTAATATGGAATATGATTGCCTCTAGAAGCAATACAGCACAAACAGCGATGTGTGATGCTTTCAATTATGCGGTCTATCAGTTCAATAGGAAGTGAGAGCCATTGCTCTTGTAAAGCAGTTGCAAGCGTGGCAAGGGTCTGAGGGGGCGGATTGATGGCAGATACACGCCTCCCTAGAGCATCCCAAACGTGCTCGATAGGATTCAAGTCCGGGGATCGAGCTGGCCACTCCATGCGAGTAATTGTTTCCTGTTGAAGATAATCATCAACAATGCGAGCTCTGTGTGGTCTTGCATTATCGTCCTGTAACAGGAAGCAATCACCAATTGCCCCGGCATATGGGCGCACATAAGCATCAAGGATGTTGTCTCGATAAACCTGAGCATTCACGGTTCCCCTTGGAAAGACATGGAGGTATGTGCGCCCTCCTAAGGATATGCCTCCCCAAACACAGACACTGCCTCTTCCGTATGCATCTCTTTCACGGATGTTTGATGGATGATAACGGGTCCCAGGTTCTCTCCATATCAAATAACGTCTACTGTCACTTTCTAGACTAAACCTGGACTCATCCGTAAAGAGAACAGGCCTCCATTGATCTGACGTCCAGTGGACATGTTGTCGGGCCCACTGCAAACGGTCTCTCCTATGGCGTGATGTGAGCGGCACGCAAATGGCTGGTCGTCTCGCATACAGACCACCTTCGTGGAGCCTTCTGCGCACAGTTGACGTTGACACCAACCTTCCGGTGGCTGCAGCAAGAGAGGATCTAAGATGTGTCGGAGTAGCGGTTCTATTCCTGCGTGCACTTAATGTCAAATATCGGTCATCGGCACTGGTCGTAACAGTTGGCCGTCCTTGACTGAACCTCCTAGATGCCGAATCTGTGGTTTGAAATTGCCTCCAAAGTCTATGAACCACAGATGGACTCACATTTAGCCATCTGGCCACTTCTGATTGACTCTGCCCTGCCTCTAGTCTCCCGATGGCTCTCCATCGTAGTTCTTCAGGCAAATGATGCCTAGAGGTCATTATTACGAATTGGCTATCTCAGATTTTCAATGTCGCAATCACAGTAAAATTTGTGTGCTTTCTCTCAAACTTGGACTTTTATGCTCCAGGCAGATGACGTAAGCCGAGTGCAGCGCCACTAATTTGCATATTGCAATTTTACTCAGCTACTCTTAGTGGAAAACATATGCAAATTTTGCACGGTTTGGCTTACTTTTGAAAGAGTTATCGCTATTTTTGTGATTTTTCCTTAATTTATGATAACCAGTGTATATATATATATATATATATATATATATATATATATATATATATATATATATATATATATATATATATATATATATATATATATATATATATATATATATATATATATATATATATATATATATATATATATATATATATATATATATATATATATATATATATATATATATGATAATTATAATTTTTAACTTATTCATGGGGTTTCGATAAATTCACCAGAGAAAATACATAATGAACAATCGCCAAGATAGTTACGTTGTAGTTTCTTCCCACTATTGAACCCTGACCTCACGGTATATTTACTCTTTGTAGTCCTCCTTCCCCTGAATTTAATCAGTAGTAATAAAACTATGGAAATTGGTAAACGTTATGTTCTCAGAAAGGGGTCATATTCGGACCTCTTTGAAAATGAGTTTATATCATAAACAGCAGAATTAGTGACTAGACTCGTGACTTCAGCAAAGCAATGTTGTTTTTTTCCTGTCGTTTATAACAGCCCAAATACTAAACAAAACCAATATATAAAACCTCATAAAAACAAATACTAAAAAACGGGTAATTTAAATTAGAAATATGTCATGATTACGAAAGAACAATTTTACGAATGAGAACGATGTAACTTGCAACATTGTGCAATAGTTATTATAAGAAAACTTGAAACTCTTTGTTCATCTTAATGAACGAAAGGAAATATTTAAGTAAAAAATATGTCTTGTCAGAATTTAATCTCAGAATACAATGGACCGGATTTAGAACAATGCCCTCCAACAAAGCATTAACTTGTGGTTAAAATACTTTAAAAATTTTTTCCAATAACGAATGAACTCAGATTTCCGATAAATCTATGGAGGTTTTCTTTGCAACTTCCCCAATTTTAAATTTATCAAAGTTTCGGCGCTCAGACGTAATAAAGCAATTGCCTAAAAGTATTCAAGATAAGGAACTAAAGATGAAATCGAATGCGAAAGCAAAATTCGATAGAGAATGGAAAAGGCACGCACGAAACTTATTTCATCGAATAAAATCTGCGGAAGAATACTTGTGAAAAAAAAAGGTCGTCACAGATATTGATATTTGTGTCAGGTCTAAATAATGACTGTGGCAATATTGTCGAAAGATTACCCAATGCAACTGTTTCTCTATCTTAATTATACTTTGTTTGTGAGATATAAAACAAGATCATATTTTTCAATTTTATTTTCTCGCCGAAAGTAAATGTTTAAAGCGCAAATCATTCTAATTATTCAACTTCTAGTAATCATAAAAATCGAAGAAAAAGAAACGGAAATTATTTCCATAACACAAATAACTATGCAAATCGCACAAACTATGCAAATATATGTCATATCCTAGAAATGTAAATATACCATGTAAAATATGTAAATATATGCCATAGCCGTGGAAGCCTAGAGGTTAGAAAAAATTTTCCTTTATCAAAGATAAAATTATTCACTAAATAATTTCATCAAATATAAAACTATTCATTAACCATAATTAAAACATTTTATAATTACTTTATCTTTCAAAATTTCAGAATTAATTAGAATGCTCTAAGTTTCAAAAGATTTTGCAAATAATTAAGGTTTTAATTATTGTAGTCGCAAACATACTTATATAACATTGATGCACACTTGCTGATATTTACCCCAAATTTAAACTCCGAGTTAAAAAAAAAATCTGGCGTTAAAGAGAAGTTTTGATGGTTTTGCGTTTTCAATTTAAATGTCACAAGTGGTTTTGCGTGGGTTGAAAGTTCCAGTCATATGCAATTTCCATTTGCAAATTAATTACATTACGATAGTAACAAAGATTTCGAGATATTCAACAATAAGAATTTAAGCATTGTAAGTTGATTTCTACAAAGTAATTAACTAAATTGTAATCCAGTATTTTAACTTATTCATTAGGGAGTTGCAATTCAATAACTATTCCTTAAAATAAGGACATTTCAGTTTCATTTTTCTTTATAAATAAAACTTTCCGCACAAGAATGGCGTTTGTCGATTTAATATGGAAGCATTCAGATATTTTTGAATAAGTACTAATTAAATTGTACGCATATATTAGATTTATTTACGAAATATCTGACCTAGGCTTCATAATAGCAAGGCCTAATAGAAAAGGTCTTTGCCCACAGCTACCAAATTTTAAGGGCCTCCAAATTTGTTTAAAAGATACTCATTTAAGGTATTTGAAATTTTAATTTTGCCCTACATTTAAGGGTCGTGATTTGCTGATTTGTTAAGCTATTACAATTGTCTAATTTTTATCTAAATATTTATCAATGTAATGACATATTTGTGTCAACTTTTATTCTAAAAAAAAGGAAAAAGGATTCAATGTATGTCAAGGAGCTGTTGAAGAATTAAACAATTAATGTTAACGCTGTTTTATGTGGCATTATATCAAGATAGTTACAAAAATAGGTTACTAAGCCTGATTAGCTGTGAAGTTATATGTTACATCTTCTGTGAAATCTCTGGGGCAGATGAGTGGCGCTACTGTCTCTAAAAGGTGGCGCTGCTATCACTGAAAGGTGGCGTTTCTATTGCGCAATGCTACACCATGTACATAACATAATTTTCTATTTTATCGAAAATTCAAGGCTTCATTCACACTGATGAACAAATTGCTGCTCATACACTGGTGTGCAAAACTTAAGCAACAAGTGGTTTTTCGGCCACAGCTCCCCAACAAAGTATAAGATAGCCATGAAATTGCCGTATAATATACACGTAATTCAGTAGAAAGATTATTTGCATGAAAAGTTTAGAAATAAAACGTCGTAGGTGATGTAAGTGCACGTAAACCTTGCGGGTCGGCGCGCGCCGGTCAAAGCTGTGATAAAAGGATGAAGAGCACCGTAGTTAAAGACATTCGCTGCAAGTGCAAGTGATTTGTTTTGTGAAACATGTCTTCAAGAAATCATTTAGACAACTTTACTTGAGGAAGAATAATTGGAAAGCTTTAAGAGGGGCGTAGTGTGACCAGTGTCGTCGAAGAGTTCGGGATCAACAAAAGTGTTGTTTCTCGTGCTTGGAATGCCTTTAAAACTACTGGTGCCGCTGTTCGGAAGGTTGGTGGTGGCCGTCCAAGGAAAACAACACCAAGAGATGACCGTTACATTGTCCTCCAGGCGAAAAGAAGCCGTTTTCAGTCAGCGAGCGCCGTATCTCAGCAACTGTGCACAGCCACAGGACGACAAGTATCAAGATTTACAGTGGCCAGACGCTTCCACAAAGGTGGCTTATTTGCTAGACGCCCTGAACGCTGCATACCTTTAAAAGTTAGCCATCGGCGGCACCGTTTGGAGTGGTGCAGAGAACACGAAACCTGGACACCTCATCAATGGAGTCGCGTCCTCTCCACAGATGAGAGTCGTTTTAGTGCTACAAGCGATTCTCAATGTCAGTTGACCTGGAGAGAGGTTGGAGCTCGATTTCATCCCAATAACATCGCTGAAAGAGATCGTTACGGTGGTCCTGGAGTTGTCGTCTGGGGTGGCATTATGTTGAACGGGCCGACTGAGCTTCAGATCTTCGACCGAGGTTCTGTAACTGGAGACCGCTACTGCAATCAGGTAATCCTACCCCATGTGCGTCTGTTCCGAGGGGCCATTGGACCAGAATTCATTTTTATGGATGACAATGCCCGGCCACACCGTACTGCTAATGTTCAAGAGCTACTGGAAAGTGAAAATATCACATGAATGGATTGGCCAGCTTACTCTCCAGATCTAAATCCCATAGAGCATGTGTGGGACGCATTATAGGTAGACGTCTTACGACACGACAGTATCCTACTGGTAACACCCATCAGCTGAAAGATGCGTTAAAGGAGGAATGGAGACGTTTACCCCAAGAACTCCTGGATAATCTGGTGCTTAGCATTGAGAGAAGATGCCAAGCAACAATTACAGTAAGAGGAGGTCATATCCCTTGCTAGGGAACATCTGCCTGTTGTACTTACGCTTCTTCAGGCAATCATGTGTAACGCCACTATATGTCAAATAAAGCCTTTTTTTGTTCCTTACCCTACTTTAAGTTTTATGTTCATTTCTGCGCCATTATTCTTTTGCCATCGTTTAAGTACAAAATAATGTACATCATATTCAAATTTCATGTTAATCGGATGATTTCTTGCAGAGTTATGACAAAAAACGCACTTTTGCTTAAGTTTTGCACACCAGTGTACTATATACATCATATGTTTTAAAGCTATACATCAATCAATTTTTCAATTGTTACAGATTTAATATTTGAATTGATGAGATTTTGATGAGTGCATCGTGGAGCATGTTGCGAATAGATTTGTGCAATTTCAATCTAAGAAGTAATAGAATTTTTTATAGCCAGTTAATATATAGGGGCTCTCGAACCAATATTCTGCTAAGGACCGCAGCTTTCTTATATCTATGTTGGGAATATATAAACAAATTTTGAACTTAGAGACCAATAGTTGGTATAACCTAGTGAAGAGTAGAGTTATACCACCCACGCACCACTGGTATCATAGGACATTCCCTGATACACTGCTTGACATGAAATGCGCTTGAACAACCCAGATTGCTTTGGCCAGATTTGCAAGTGGCCATCTTAAGAGCCTTACTTTTAAAGGAGGCAGAAAGTTCTTCCCTACTTGCAAAACATGCTGTGTTCAACCAGCTTTGCAGAACATATCTTGGTGGGTTGATCTTTCTAAGGTCCCCTTTTGGATGCGGATTTTCTTGTGGTCAGCAGCACCCTGGAGATCTGACATATGTCAGATTAAGAGGACAAACAATAACAACAAAGCAGAGATAAGTCAGAGTAGGGCTAGAGATAAGTCAGAGTAGAGATAAGTCAGAGTAGAGATAAGTAAGTATATATCAATGTATCTGATATTTTGTACCAAGCAATTTGAAAGTGCCTAGTATTTTAAGTGTCATACAAACGTCATACAAATAGTTATACAAATATACGTCATACAAATAGCGAGTAAATTTTGCATAAATTAATTTCTAAAGTATAAAGTTAACTAAAAAATAATTATTAAAAAATAAAAAAATATTTTTAAATCTTATTTAAAAGTCACTAGATGGTGGCACAATATAAATCTCATATTCATTTTGGAATCATGCCATTTTGAACTAACTCCATATAAATATCCATGCGGAGCAAGTATCGACTTGGATCATTTTGTATCTATAGTTTGTCTGTAAAAAGAACTCCCGTCGTCAAAAAGTCTAAGATTGTTTGCTTCTATGGAAACAAAAGATAATGCATTTCAAAGAGGGAAGCTTCTTTTGCCGATCTGAACCAAAACCTGTTTTAAATATAGAACCAACACCCCAGCTTAAAATAGTCAGAAAGCGTTACCATAATCATCGCTATTGCTCCTGACGCATGGCAAGGGGAGTATTTTTCCATTGACAAATTAGACTTTTCTCAATTGACTCATTTGGGGAAGCGATTACTCTCTGGATTTAACTGTATTCCGTGACTACGAATTTCTTAGTTTAATAGAGTTCTTTTAACACACGTTATATAAGGAAGCTGATCTTTTCAATTTGATACAGATTTGATTCGTCATAGATATTCAAAATTATTACATTCTTGCAGGATTGCATTTTCATGCTATATTTAATTATTCTTACAAAATTTCAGTTAGTTTCAAATATAAAAAATTAATTTCAAAAAGCTCACTATTATAATATTTTTAAATAGTTGTTTTTACTCTGACTTTTACGTGAGATTTTTTCTAACCATTTTGACTAAAATACAAACTTTTTCCTTCCTGTAATTAAAAAGTTTTAAAAAAAAATTTATCTCCTTCAAGTGAATTTTATGAAATTTATAAGAATTATTAAGTTCGATTTCGTTTCAAAATGTTTTTGCATGAGCTGAAGAAGTTAGTTTTTTGCCAGATAATTAAATTATCTGGAAATAAAGGTTTGTTTTGTAATACATTTAGTTCATTTATCAGTTGTTAGTAGTATATGCATTCGTGACGGTCATATCTGATGATTTATTATATTTTTACAACTTCATTGAAAGTTATGACATTGAATACACGTTATAAACATAGGCAAATTTTTTAAGAAAAGTATTTGTACTTTTGTATAAATTAACTTCAGTTTCAATTTATTAAAAAAAAATTAAGTCTGCAATTTAAGGGAATTAAAATTAAAGGAAATTTTAAAAATTCAATGCACAATTTTAATTTTAATGGAAACTAATAAAAATTTTACTTAATTTTTCAACCGTTTTTTTTAAAAAATAAAACTAAGATCAATATGTATCTGATACTGAAATTATCAGGTTTTTGTGTCTGACACTTAGTTGTATCAGTTTGTAGCTAAAACTAAAAATATTGGAGCTTACTCTTTGGTACTCATCTCTAATGCAGAAGAAGTTCTCTAGACTCTTACAAGTTGCGACAACCTTAAAAGATTTAAAATTGCATCACGGAACTCTTGTCACGTAATATTTGTCTGTGGCATAATATTGATTCGCTATATACATAATATATGTTTCATATGTGAGAGACTATGAAACAAAGGTTATGGAAGTTAGTGGTGAGAGTGAAAACATCAATTAGTACAACTCATATCAATTCACTCAGGTGCTTTAATTGTAAGTAATAAGAAGACATCAATAATAATTCTAGGTGTTAATTGTATAAGAGGAAACTAAACTAAAGAGAAATTACCTATGAATTCATTTAGTGCGATGAGTGAGCTTGTTGCTCGTTACAGTTTCACTTCAAATAAAAAGAAATTACCACTCCTTTGAATTCGCGTAGCACGATAAGTGAGCTTGTTGCTCGCTACAGATTCACTTCAAATAAAAAGAAATTACCACCCCTTTGAATTCGCGTAGAACGATAAGTGAGCTTGTTGCTCGCTACAGATTCACTTCAAATAAAAAGAAATTACCATCCCTTTGAATTCGCGTAGAACGATAAGTGAGCTTGTTGCTCGCTACAGATTCACTTCAAATAAAAAGAAATTACCACCCCTTTGAATTCGCGTAGAACGATAAGTGAGCTTGTTGCTCGCCACAGATTCACTTCAAATAAAAAGAAATTACCACCCCTTTGAATTCGCGTAGAACGATAAGTGAGCTTGTTGCTCGCTACAGATTCACTTCAAATAAAAAGAAATTACCACCCCTTTGAATTCGCGTAGAACGATAAGTGAGCTTGTTGCTCGCTACAGATTCACTTCAAATAAAAAGAAATTACCACCCCTTTGAATTCGCGTAGAACGATAAGTGAGCTTGTTGCTCGCTACAGATTCACTTCAAATAAAAAGAAATTACCACCCCTTTGAATTCGCGTAGAACGATAAGTGAGCTTGTTGCTCGCTACAGATTCACTTCAAATAAAAAGAAATTACCACTCCTTTGAATTCGCGTAGCACGATAAGTGAGCTTGTTGCTCGCTACAGATTCACTTCAAATAAAAAGAAATTACCACCCCTTTGAATTCGCGTAGAACGATAAGTGAGCTTGTTGCTCGCTACAGATTCACTTCAAATAAAAAGAAATTACCACCCCTTTGAATTCGCGTAGAACGATAAGTGAGCTTGTTGCTCGCTACAGATTCACTTCAAATAAAAAGAAATTACCACCCCTTTGAATTCGCGTAGAACGATAAGTGAGCTTGTTGCTCGCTACAGATTCACTTCAAATAAAAAGAAATTACCACTCCTTTGAATTCGCGTAGCACGATAAGTGAGCTTGTTGCTCGCTACAGATTCACTTCAAATAAAAAGAAATTACCACCCCTTTGAATTCGCGTAGAACGATAAGTGAGCTTGTTGCTCGCTACAGATTCACTTCAAATAAAAAGAAATTACCACTCCTTTGAATTCGCGTAGCACGATAAGTGAGCTTGTTGCTCGCTACAGATTCACTTCAAATAAAAAGAAATTACCACCCCTTTGAATTCGCGTAGAACGATAAGTGAGCTTGTTGCTCGCTACAGATTCACTTCAAATAAAAAGAAATTACCACTCCTTTGAATTCGCGTAGCACGATAAGTGAGCTTGTTGCTCGCTACAGATTCACTTCAAATAAAAAGAAATTACCACCCCTTTGAATTCGCGTAGAACGATAAGTGAGCTTGTTGCTCGCTACAGATTCACTTCAAATAAAAAGAAATTACCACTCCTTTGAATTCGCGTAGCACGATAAGTGAGCTTGTTGCTCGCTACAGATTCACTTCAAATAAAAAGAAATTACCACCCCTTTGAATTCGCGTAGAACGATAAGTGAGCTTGTTGCTCGCTACAGATTCACTTCAAATAAAAAGAAATTACCACCCCTTTGAATTCGCGTAGCACGATAAGTGAGCTTGTTGCTCGCTACAGATTCACTTCAAATAAAAAGAAATTACCACCCCTTTGAATTCGCGTAGAACGATAAGTGAGCTTGTTGATCGCTACAGATTCACTTCAAATAAAAAGAAATTACCACCCCTTTGAATTCGCGTAGAACGATAAGTGAGCTTGTTGCTCGCTACAGATTCACTTCAAATAAAAAGAAATTACCACCCCTTTGAATTCGCGTAGAACGATAAGTGAGCTTGTTGCTCGCTACAGATTCACTTCAAATAAAAAGAAATTACCACCCCTTTGAATTCGCGTAGAACGATAAGTGAGCTTGTTGCTCGCTACAGATTCACTTCAAATAAAAAGAAATTACCACCCCTTTGAATTCGCGTAGAACGATAAGTGAGCTTGTTGCTCGCTACAGATTCACTTCAAATAAAAAGAAATTACCACCCCTTTGAATTCGCGTAGAACGATAAGTGAGCTTGTTGATCGCTACAGATTCACTTCAAATAAAAAGAAATTACCACCCCTTTGAATTCGCGTAGAACGATAAGTGAGCTTGTTGCTCGCTACAGATTCACTTCAAATAAAAAGAAATTACCACCCCTTTGAATTCGCGTAGAACGATAAGTGAGCTTGTTGCTCGCTACAGATTCACTTCAAATAAAAAGAAATTACCATCCCTTTGAATTCGTTTAGCACGATGAATGAGCTTGTTGCTTATTTCGTAATGCCTTATTTCGTGATGAAATAAAGCATTATTTTTCAATACTTATTCTTTATAACCATTTTCTCTTTAAAATTTCTGAAAATCCAGCTTCGCTAGTTAAGAAGTAGCGAATGGAGTGGCTTCTAAGCTTTTTCACTCGCAAATAATAATATTTTACCTACATTTAAGACTCTACCTTGAAATTTTTTCCTTTTGAGTAGCATAACTATTAAAATTATTAATATTAGTGGTGTGTCTTGGCAAACAGGGGAACCCTCCCCCAACTGAGCATGCTTATTTGTTTCGCAGTTGACGCCACACCGTTGACGTGCGTGTTTGTTGGAATTTATTTGGAACAAAAGGACAGAAAAAGTTGAAAAACATCTCTGTAAAATATTTTTCTGAAGCTTGTTGATTTTCACTTAGAAGCAAATTACAAATAGCATGAGTTTCTATTTCTTTGGGAGAGGGGAAAACAATAGGTGCCACACTTGACAGGTAAACGGTTTGTTAGGAACTTAACAATAACTTAATAAGGATACCTGGGGAAATAGGATCTCTGAATAATGGCCAGAGACATTGCTCATGTAAAGGGCATTGCAGTTGAATCTACTTATTCTAAAGTGGTCAACACATACATTGACTGGTTTTTAAAAGCGTTAATATACATAAGAAAATTTAAATTCGTGAATAAAGGGAGATTTTTAACAATTTTAATTAACATGTAAATGGCTGATTAAAACATTTATTCGCTTAAAAATATATAGAGTAGAAATAACAGTCGGCGCTTTTCAAGCGTTCAAAAACAGGCTCCTATTTTCAGAACTTGCCAGACGTAAACGAGAAGAAATGAAAGTAGTTTTAATTATTAAGCGAAAAGTTGCCAACTAACAGTAAAAAAAGGTGTGAAATTAAACTAGAAAAACCACAGCAGCCGAATAAGAAAAAACAGAACAAAAGAAACCACAATGGCCGAGAGGGGCAAATTATTGTAAAATGTATTCCGATGAGCTATCGAGAGGTGATGAGGAATAAATGCGTTAAGAAGGGAATGAGCATTCATATGAATAAAATGAGATTCTAGGGCATCAAGATTAGCTGATGTGACCAAGGTGACTTTTTGAGACCTTGAAATATGTCGACTGTTATTTCCTATTTATATATTTTTGAAGCGAATGAATTTTTTAATCTGTAATATATTACCACTTCAGCTTCTTGGAATTATTTATTTATTTAAAACATGTAATTATTTCCTGAGATTTTAATCTCAATATAATTCTTCTGAAAACAAATAAATATATTCTTTTTGATTGGAAATGTAATACATGTCAAAATTTATGTCTATATATAATTTTTTTGGTTTTATGATTTGAAAAATATTAGTTGCGATCATCCTTGCCGATTTTTTGACGACTTATTCTTTTTGATTTATATTTTCAACTTCAACAAAGAAGAGCGAAATTTCAAAATAAAAATTTCTAGGGTTAAATAAATATTCTCTTATTCTCTTTGCAACTAAGTTTGCAGATTTTCAGCCCGCTGAGGCGTCCGCGTAGTATTTTTTACAACAACAAGCTTGACAACTGATAACTATCAAATGTTAATAGCTTTCATTTTATCCTACATTTTGTTCGTATATTTTCATATTTACAAATTTCAAAGTTTTACAGTTTTTGTACATCAAAACAAAATGTAACTTGTAAGCTAAATATTTAAAACAGGACTCTATTTAAATTCTTTTTTATATAGGGTGAAATAACTTGGCAACAGTAATTCATTGATTAAAATATATAAAAAATACTTCCTCTGTTAATGAAAATAATTTAGCCACAATACTTAATTCTCTAATTAAATAAATTTTATTTCTTTAAAAATAACTAAATAATATAATAAAAATAAATTAATGAATAACTAATTTAACAATAATACATTTATTGTTACGCAACTTAACAATCAACAATGTATTTAGTTACTCAATATTGACAAACTGCACATAAATGACGATTTTCTTTCATAATAGGTATTACCTTTCTTTTTCAACTTATGGTTTAGCTTTAGAAAATTTTTCCTTATTGTTCTCGGAATCTTTGAATTAATGTAAATAAAAGATTCTAACATTATTTTGCAGTTGCGAAATGAAATAAAATAAAATAAATAACAGATTATTTGCTTTCGCTAAAGCATAAGATATTTCATGATGAAGAATTTTTTTAATGTCGAACAATCTCCCCAGGTGTAATTCACTGCAATTAAACTAGAATTATTTTGATTGCATTAACTTTACATTTGCGTTTATATTAATGCTTTCAATTATATATTCCCTTAAATTATTATTGATTCTAAATCATTTAGTTTTACAGAAACATGTTTTAAAAGCATAATCATACACGCATGTATAAATGCATATAATATACTTATAAAATAAACACGTGTTTTAAAATAGCTTATTATGATATTACTGTGACTTATGATATAACGATGACATTAGAGCATCTCTAATGTCATCGTTAAAATTTTTGACCGCAAATAGAATCGTCTATAACTTAATTTAAAATGATGATTAACTCTTAACCAATGAGAAATTTCCATTTTCAAACGGCTCTACCGAACGAACTACTTGAAAATGTAGAACAAATTTTAGGATAGATAGATAGATAGATAGATAGAGAGAGAGAGATAAAGATAGAGAGAGAGATAAAGATAAAGATAGAGATAGATAGATAGATAGAGAGAGAGAGAGATAAAGATAGAGAGAGAGATAAAGATAAAGAGAGAGATAGATAGAGAAAGATAGAGTGGGAGATTAAGGTTTTCAAGAAGTTTATTTATAATTATCTTTGCTGTTATTTTTCCTTCTTCCATTTTTGAACATAGAAATTAAAATTCTCACGTTTTTAAATCGCCCAAAATATTAAATTTCAAGCTCATTTTGTAAGATATAAATATTTTTCTATTTAACCAAAAAAAATTTTTTTCTAAATTTGTAAGATAGGGTGGGCAAATTTTTTATCGACTTGAAGTTGCGAATTTAGAATAAAAAAAACAACAGGTACATATTATTTCATAGCAAAGTATTGTATCTTCTATGCCATTTTAGCAAAGGGAGAAACAAAAATTAACTTCGCAACCCAAGTTGAAAGTTGTTTGGCACCAATTATGCCAAACTTTCGGAAAACTGAGACACAGAATTTTTACGTGAGAGACGAAAATTATTTATTATCCATAATAAATAATTTTCTTCTCTCACGTAAAAATTTTGTTCTCTCGACTAAAAATGAAACTCTCCACTATACTCATATCAACGTAACTATGAGCGGTTTGAGAGAGATTTTTTTTACAGTGCTATATCAGCTATATCTAAGGGTCAGGCTGTTGATATCTTTCTCTCTTCAGCTATAGCACTCTTGGGATAGAATACAGAAATCATTTGGTCAGTACCAGATGCTGTTCAGTTCTATTTTGTTGGATAATTCTTTTTTTCTTTATTTGCTAATTTACCACTTTCCTTTTGGCATTGTCGCAAGGGTGCCATTTTGGTGCAATAAATGAGATGGCCAATCTGATAATTGCTTTTTCAGAGCTTCTCTAGCAAATTTTTACAGTAGGGCTACAATCAGATAAACAGGAGAAAGTAAAGAATTTGGAAGGGTATAGTTGTTTTATGTAGTTAAGTTTGGAATATTTTGAACTAAGGGAGACTTTACATTAGTCATTAGTTTAGCCTTTAAAGTCTTGGTTTCTGAAGTAATTTTAAGTATCTTATTATGGAAAGTGGTTAATCCAAAGTTCAGTAATTAACAGTTTGTGCGTTTAAGACTATTCTTCTGTCAATTTGGTATAGAAAATGGCGCTTTTTAGAGGATATTATGCTGTTTTTATAACTATCGTGAGTTTTTAACAGCTAAAATGGCTGTTAGGTAAAATTTTGTTCTGTCGTGAGTTAGTGAACGTTTTCTGTACTAATTATGAAGAAAAACCACTATTTTGTGAAAATGGAAAGCTTTTGTTTTCTAATTTCTTGTTATTTAAAACTAATTTTAACAATTTTTATTCAAGTGAAGCAGTCTTGCCAAATTGGCTGTTTTTTAAAAAAAATAATATTCCTTTTGAATAGTATATAAGTTATGAAATGAAACTGAAAAAAAAATTACACAATTTAAAGTAATTGTTTAAAATTTATTTAAAATATATTCAATTTTTATTTACTACAAATTAAATTTTTATTTATTTCAATCTGTTATAGTAAAGCGTTTCGCTCGTTCGTGAAAAACTATTATAGAATTTAAATATTAGTTGTAATTATACGCATGCACATAAATATAGTTTCCTTCTTTTCATGGTAGGGGAAAAATGCACAGTGCAGAAAAAAATAAATAAACGGACCACCCTGAATAAATTTAGTTCTAGTGATCGGATCTTCACGTTCTAAGACTCAATCTTGTTTAGTTGAGGGTTTGACGTCAAATATGCTAATAATTAACGCAAACTATATTTTAAGTTACTGAATTAGACACAAAACATACCTTCTCTAAATAAACATACAAATCTTTTGACGGATTCTGAAGAATTCTGAAGTCTTTAATCAACATTAAGGGGCTTGAACCACGCTCTTGACCAAACTATTGGGACTAAATTTGCCAGATTACGGTCAGTAATATGAATCCGTCTAAAAAAGGTATGTTTATTCAGAGAAAGTATGTTTTTGTGGTGCCTGATTTAGTGACTTAAAGTATAGTTTGCGGAAATTAATTAGTATATTTTTGGTTACCCTATTGAACCATTACGATTGAGTCCTAGAACGTGAGGATCCGATCAAAAGTCATTCGGGGTGGTCCGCTTTTTCTTGCGCACTTTATGTATCTTAAATTTTCAAAAAGCCAAAAGAGAATCTTTTTATTTTACGAATTATGATAAAAAAGTAGTACGGCTACAGGTAGGATTACCTTTTACCTTGAGAACTGGCGGGAAAAAAAACAATGCCCAATGGTGGTATTTTTCTCTCTCCATTTGTCCATTTTCTCCATCCAGTAAAGTATGCAATGATCATATTTTTATTTTTAAAATTAAATTACTGGTGAAAATTTAAAAACTGAGATTAAAACAATTAATAAGCATAATAAAAAGGAATGAAGTGAAAATAAAATTTAATTAAATCTGACAAGAATATTGTTGTAACACGGCGCACATGTGAGGCAAGTATTCTTACTGATATTACGAAACGCGTTTTGAATTATTATACATACTAAACATAATACAAATGTTTACAATTATGTGGAGTGAGAAAATTGTACATAAAAGGAAAACATAGCAATATATTCCATTAGAAATAGAACAATAAATGGAAAGAAGGATAACATAAAATGGGACACTAGTACAGCTTCTTTTATGTAGACAATTAGGAGCTACAGTTGCGATACAATAGTCTGTATTGATTGCTTACTTAATTTTTACTCGTTTACTCATTTAGTTTCCATGTTATTCATTTAGTTACGTTATATTTTGTTTTACTGAACAAAACTATGAGATTTTGAAACATGAAATTACTGAGATGCATAAAAAAATGTACAGGGGTGATGATGAAATAAAAAAATTAATATTTCGATAATTATTAACTGTTATTAACCATGTAATTAACCATGCGAGAATTTTTATGCCATATGGGGCCACAGGAATTAAACTATAAATTAAACGTAATTATAGAATTTAAAAGTAATCTTAATTGAAATAAAAAAAGAAGCAATGTACTAAAAAACACAACGGAGAAAAGGCACTTATTCTTTTAGGAGATTTATAAAGAATTGCCATATATTGAATTAATTAAGAATTCATTGACGCCAATGAATTCTTAATTAATTTTGGTAAAATTTACTAATTAGAATAAAAAAAAACTAGATATGTGCTAAAAAGCATAAGAAATCATACCAGGTCATTTAAAAGTAGCGTAAAAACACTTTGTCATTGCTAACAATGATGCTTAATTGATTTTTGTAATTGGCACTTCTGGTATCATGGTAATTGGAGCAGTTTCAATAGGTATCAAATGCCAAATATGAAAGATACAATTAATATATTTGGTACCAATAAGAACTGCATATATATAGATTGTGCAGTTTTAGTATAGATACTGTGGAAAGTAAGTTTTTATGGCTGATCAAAATGATAAGTAACGGAGAAAAATTCTTGATTATAGAAATTTTTTCTATGATAAGTTGGCCTAGAGCAACGGCATTATGATAATTTTACTGAATACAGTTAATCTTTATTTTAATGGGATAAACAATTAAAAATATTTTTTTACTTCTTTTATTTTCTTTTGCTTATTATATTTAATATGGCCAGGGCAAAGTCAACGGCAAGGGCAGGAAACATTAATAAATAAATAAATAAATAAATATAATTTTGATATTTTCTTTTATTTTACTGATTATGTGCAGGATTTTGTAGCATTTTTAAGCACTGATTTATTGATTATTTAATTTTTTTCAGCTAGCATAATGTAAGGTTATCGTTATATATTGTTGTCGTATGCCATTAAGTCAAAGGGGTGCTGCGCTTCTTGTTTTACAGTGGCACCATATATGGCCGAGAATTTGACTTTTTCCACATATATACGTCACAGCCCGTTCATAGGACGAAACCATTCATTCACACATCGTAATTTCGATCTGAACCGCAGAACGATCTCCAATTCAGTACCCGAAGAGGAAATAATTGTTATGGGAACATGGGGGACTTTGTGACCCTGTAGATATAACGTGTACCAGTCACTATTTACTACACGAGGAGTCTTGGCCCGGGGGGATAAAACTCACGACCTCTTGGACATGGTTCCATCACCCTACCAACTAACTATTCCGGCCGTCATGTATTGTTGACAAGTGCAATTACTTCTTCTTACTTCTTATTTTACCGCACATTCCGTATTATTAAGTCCGTATTATTTTCCAAACGTAGTCGATTATTTTTTAAATCCATTTATCCTTTCATTTCGTTACAATTAACATTTTTATGTATATTTCTGTCACACGGCGACAAAAAAAAAGCCTCATTACAACTCCCCGAATGGCAACGCTAGATAATCGACCAATGATTGTCGCTAAAAATGCCGCATGCCAAATCTAGCTGAGGTGGCTCAACGTATAGCGCTTTTAAAAACGGAAACTGAAATAACCTTAAGCTAGGCAGAAGTGAGTAGTTCGATAGATCTCTATTTTAGTATTTTGTCGAAAGCGCTTTTTTTCACGAATTTATATATTACGAATTTATTTGACGATTTTTGATTTATATCGCGAATTTATTTGTTTTATTACTGTTATTAGTTATTAATTGAAAAATGAGTCTCAGCCGTGCTGTTACGCTTTAAGATTCCATACTATAGCACATTTCTAATAGGTTTAACGAATTACATGTCATTTATTTGAATTCAAATTTATTTTAATGACTTTGTATTTACTAAAAAGATATAATTTAAAAAAAAAAAAGTTGTTATATGGATTTGAATGATTGTTTTGAATTCTTAGAATTTTGTGTATTTGCAATGCACAGTCCGCAAAAAAAAAAAAGATATCACCCTGAATAACTTTCGTTCTAATGATCGGATTTTCACGAACTAAGTGTCAATCTTAATGGTTCCTGGGGATGACCTCAAATATGCTAATTAATTAGTGCTAACTATTAATTAAGTTACGAAATCAGACACAAAAACGTACTTTCTCTGAATAAACATATATTTTTTTTTTACATATTTGGATTCTTAATCTTCAAAATATAGGGGGTAGCCGCAATCTGGGAAATGTGGTCCCCATAGTTTGGGCAGGAGAGCGATTCAAAGTTTGGACCCCTTAATGTTAAATTCACTTTTTGCGTTTTTAGTCATATTTTAAAAGCTAATTAAGCAATTCAAAAAAAAATTACACCCACTCATAAAACTCACTTACCCAAAGATAATTTCATGAAAAAAAGAATTTTTAATAATTAATTATTATTTTTTATTAATTAATTAAATTGAGGATGAAAAATTTTAGAATTATAAGGTATGAATTTTTTTATACCATATTAATTTACAAATTTTTCAATTAAAAAATCTAAAGTTTCAACAGTTTTTATTTATTAAGAGCTGAGGAAAATTAAAATTAATTATTTTTAAAAAAATAATTTGGCGACAATGAAAAAATACTTAAATGGGGCGATTAATATTAAAATGTGATAAACTTGCGAGAAACTTGACTTTGCGTGCGTAGCGTAAAATTTCATTCATATTTTTTTTGCTAATAATCGTTTGCTAATCTTTTTATTTTTATATCTTTCGAACTATAAAATACAATGTTTCTTAATAATTTTTTTGCAATTTAGGGACGAAATTTGAATAAAACATTTTGAATTAAAAACACTTTATTCAAGGAATGTGTAGTTTCATAAAAGCATGCTTCTGATAGAATATGATTATACACCAGATTGTGCTTATTTACTGTGATTATTTTTTTATTTTGTTTTTCAATAACTGATACTATTTCAATAATATACACGCGTATGCATAGATTTGGAATAATATATTTATCAATTTCTTGAATATATATTTTATGAATATTAATAAAAATACGTTGTCAGCATTTTTAATTATCTTAAAACTTCTTTACATCTTATATATCGCCTTAATCTTAAAATAAATTTGTAAATTACCAATCTGCGCGTGTTTCGCAGAATTATTTTTCTAACTTCATAATTTAATTTGAATGCAAAATCTTATTTCTTATTCTACCATATACACCGAAGAGCTATTATATTATGACCACCCTCAATCTATAACAATGAGCTTGAAAGGAGTGTGTAAATAACATCAACTCTTTTTACTGCAAACTAAGTTTACTTAATATCATTTGCAAATCTTATGAAGTGTAAATTATTGTATTGATATATTTTGCTTTGGTTATATTGATGCTAGATACTATATATACTTTGGCTTTCTAGTATATATATATACTTTGGTTATATATATACTAGAAAGCACTCTTTTTTGCGGATATAATCGTGTGAGCTGATGAAAAGATTATAACATTTATTTTCCGGATATTTGCAGAATTTTGTTTTCCTTTTTTCGGAATTTTTTACCCGGTTTCTCCTTATTTTATTTTTATTATTATTTTCCTTTTTCCATTTTTTATTGTTCTGTAATATTCCCCATGTTTTCTCTACATTTTGAACTTATTTTATGAGTTCTATTTACTTGCAGCTTATGCGCAATAAGTAAAACTTTTTGTTTTTCTTAATTTTCATCGTATTTTTTTATGTATTTATTTATTAATTATTATTATTATAATATATATATATATATATATATATATATATATATATATATATATATATATATATATATATATATATATATATATATATATATATATATATATATATATATATATATATATATATATATATATATATATATATATATATATATACATATAAATGCTTTTAAAATGCCATATAACATTTACTAAGTTTTACAATTTTATCGAAAATAAATATTGTTAATTCTATAAAATTTTGTGATTATGCATCAGAATAGCTATCTTTTTTCGGGTCCTCATTTGCTTGATCATTTTTTTTCTTCTTTCCCTTTCTTAAGAAACTCGTCGTGAGGTGCTAAAGCAACTAACCCTACAACTCTTCATAAATTAACTTATGAAAATTTGAATAACTTATGAAAATTTGGTTTTAATTCAAAACTGTCACACAAATGACGTTAAAACAGCTCTAAAAAAATAAATAATGTCAGATAAAAAGTTCAACGTCAAGATTCTAAAATCTTGGAGAATCAAAAATAATTTATTAATTGATTTAAATTTCCTTTCTTAAAGGAGATTAAAAAAACAAAAACAATTTGTTTTCGTTGCCCAGAAAGCAACTCGAAAAATTCTTTTGGTTGCTTAGCAACGAGAAGCACTATGTTTTCCCGTCTTGTCAATCATTTAGTTTCTCTATGGTTGTTATAAGTTATTTCTCCTTCTATGGCGAGGTAATTTGGCATATTTTTAAATCTTCGCCAGATATATAAATCCTTATTGCGACCCAATTTGCAACCCATTTTTTTCGAAATTTTGTCCACTCCCCCTATTTTAAGGGTCAGGATTCCAAATATGTAAAAAAAATATATGTTTATTCAGAGAAAGTACGTTTTTGTGTTTGATTTCGTAACTTAATTAATAGTTAGCACTAATTAATTAGCATATTTGAGATCACTTCCAGGAACCATTAAGATTGACACTTAATTCGTGAAAATCCGATCATTAGAACGAAAGTTATTCAGGGTGAAATCTTTTTTTTTTGCGGACTGTACCTAAGTTAGCAGCGAGTGAAGCAAACCATATAAGATTGCGTAGCAATTTTCGGGGATTGGCGAGCGTTAGCCAGCAGGGGGCGCAGCCCACTAGTATTAATAAAGTGTACTTACATTAAGTTATAATAATTATATATTTTATAAGCAAAAAGATCATTTTTCGTAGACTTTAAGAAGAAAAAAAATAGAATGGGAATTTTCCACATAGGTTAGTGAGCGGAGTGAACAGGATCCTAATCCTGCTTGTACTTATATATTTTTTAAAAATCATTATCACAAATCCATAGTTTGACTGTATTTTATGTCTTCCCTTACAAAGTAATGCCTATTGTTAATAAATAAGTTGATATGGAAAGTAAACTAATATAAATTTACCGTGTACATATAATACAATTAGAGTCCGTGAAAAAAAAACATATTTTGTATTTTGGTTTTTACATTGAATCTTTGAACACAAATTTAATAGATTTTATGTTAAAATATTTTGAACTGTCATTGCAAAGGACCAGTATTCTATCTGTGATTCTCAACTAACTCCAGAGTGAAGGTTATAAAAAGAAAACTGACGTCATTCCGACGTCATTGAGACTATCATGATGTTAAATAAATGATTCCAAGAAACTGTAGCGGTGGGATATTACCTGATTTAAAATATCATTCGCCTTATGTTAAATCTAATCATCCTAATTGTCAGAAAACTTCTGTATTTCATAGTTTCGCTTTCCGTTTACTTAACTTTTGCTCCGGCTCTTATTTTTTAAACTTCAAATGCAACTTCCACCGCCTGCTTGCTGTTAACCCTACCATAGTTGATTCATCTGTTGCAAAATTCACAAGACCCAAACGCCCCTCTTCCTCTAAACCTTACAGAGAACTTGTTATTTTACCGTTTTCTTTTCTCTCTTTTGTTATAAAATTGCTATTGTTTTCTCCCATTTTAGTTTTAAAGTGATTTTATGGCCTGTTAACGAAATTTAAGTCTCTTAAAAATTCTATTAGCTTTGATAATCGCTGGGGAATTCACCACATTCCTTGTTATCAAGAATGCGAGAAATCATCAATTGCAGCCCATTGTCAGAATCATAGCTTAAATTCAATTTCGACAATGCCAAACTTATTTACACCCCAGTCATATCAGCTCACCTTGATGTTCTGGAATTTTGTTTTATTCATAGCAATGCTGATTCCCTTGTCAACGACGCTAGTTTCTCACAACCTCTCCATAGCACGTGGAAATGCATTTTACCTGATTCGCCCCATCAGCTACTGTGGTTTTTCTTGTTCAGTTTTTTAAAAATCTTTTTTCTCTCCTGGCTACTGTTTTATTTCTAGTCTTGCTTCTCCCCTTTATTTTTAAATTTTTCGTTGGCAACTTCACGCTTTTTTTTTAAAAAAATTTAAAATCTTGTTTGTTTCTTCTCATTCTTGCCAGGCAAGTCTTGAAAATGGATGCCTATTTTTGAAGCATTTAAAACATGTCGATTGTTATTTCATATTTGTATTATTTTTAAAGCGAATGAAGTTTTAATAAAGTAATATCATGATGTTGTTCACGAAAATGTGGTGTCTTAACCTCTCAAACGCCTGTAGCTGACAATTGGCTTTCGCTAAATATTTAACATTTTGCGTTTAAATATTTAAATATGAGTAACATTAATTATTAAAAAGAGTTTCAAGTTTATTTTTTCGTGGTTGTTTTGCCTTTTTTACATCCAAGCTAATTATATTGATTATATTAAACACTACCTCAATTATTCTTTTAATTTAAACGTGACAGATTCTTTTAGTTTAAACAGAAAGACTCTTTTTCTTCAATGCAATTTCAAAACAGCGTAACTATATGAAAAGAAATGAAAACACCTTATTTATATGCTATAATTTTTAACTTCAATTTAATACTTTTGAAACAAATAACTTTTGCGATAGCATGAAGATCAAAATTTTTAAATAAAATGTTTATTTATTTTTACGACGACATATGCTTTTGAGAGCCGAATCATCTTTGTTTTCTTTTTCATACATTATTTCGCAATATTTTCGAACAAATACAAAGGTGCTCTCGCCATTTCTTTTACACGTTAGTACAAAGCAAAGATAAAATTTTTGATTTCAATCGGAGATCTGCAAAGAAACTTTTTAGAGGAAATACGGAAACTAAGAAAAGAAGGAAAAAAAAAGTATCTTTGGCGCTACTCCAAGCCTCTGCACTATTGATTGGAATCTCTTTATATCTGTTCTTTTCTGAGTTTTGAACCGAAATGCAGCTTTAGATGACATTATTTATTGTTAAAAATTAGTACTTCTTTTTATGAAACATCTTTCATCGAAGTACTAAGTTACTTTATGTTTAAAACATGAGATGGAGAGCTTGATTCAATAAAACAACTTTTCCACGTTCGTATAAATAAACCTTAGATATGAATTTCATTCTGTTCTGTCATTTTTAGTTGTAAATCAAGTAATGCATTTCAGTTCTGTTTGTTTAAAAGAATACTCTTTTTCAGAGCTGAATTTATTTAGCCGTTCACGATAACTTACGTAATATTGAATTAGGATTGTTTTGAAAGCTATAGTGAATTGAATATTCCATGGGTTAGTCGAAATATCCAACTACTTGCAGACGTTGAAATTAATTTGCAAAGAGCAATGCTAATTGAAAAATTCTAAAGCCAAGCAATATTCGAGCTTATTAACCCCTTAACGATCGGTTGATTTTCAAGCAAACGGTCATAAAAGTGCCTATTTTTTTGGCTTTTGTATTTGTATTGCGTATTTAAGAAGTGCTTCAACTAGTTTAAAATAAACTAACTATCTACAATTACCTCAAAAATATCCTGTTATTACCATCATGTGTGTAAAATGAGAAATAAAATGTTTTTCGGGCAAAAGAAATGAATTAGTTTTATCCTTATTGGAGCGTTACAACTGAACACTCCAGCCCGTCAATATCACGGGAGCGAGAAATAGCGGGCGAAAACTCACCCCGTCATTTTCACGGGAGCCAGAAGGAAGGGGCTAATAAACTATAACCAAACTACGGGTTTGTCTGAAAAATTATTATTTCTTTTAAATTATTTCTTTACGAGAATGGAAAGCGATTTTGAAAAAACTTTTTCATTGTATTATATATTTTTTATTCCGGTTCAATACATTCGGTTTACTTTAAGCCAGACGCCTAATTCCATGTCTTATAAAATTTTTGTTCTCTGCTTTCAAAAAACTGATGCAAGTAATTTTCAACATCCTTATTAACCCCTTGATATACGAAGACGTCTAAGAGACGTCATTTGTTTCGTATGTCAAGACAATAATTGACGTGTCTTAGACGTCTTCAACACGGAGATGCCAACTTGCTCCGAACAGAAAATAAATATTTTAAAGTGGTAGCTTATCAATTGTGATTCTTGGTTTAATAAATTCAATTTAGTAGATTTTTATCCATCACTATTTCTAAATAATTCGTAGACTTATATAATTCACCACTTCATAGTAGTTATGATGTGCTATACCTTTTTTTTTTTTAAAAAAAAAGAGCACTAATAGTCAAATATTTGCAAAATTTAGTTTGCAGTTATTTACCGTTTTTTTAAAATTATTTTGACGTGTCCGGAGCAGTTGGCATCTCTGTCAACATTCCGTTGCGAGTTGTTGTTTACAGTGTACAGTTGTTTACAGTGCAATCAAAGATCATTTCTATATCAAGAAATGATACGTCAAGGGGCTAAACTGGCGTGACCTTCTAATAAAGAAGTCACGCCCGTTTAATAAGGAGGTTAGGAATCAAACCAGTTTTTTTATAGGTTAAAGCTTAATCTGGGGTAGAGCATCTTCGTGCTTCTTAATCTAAATGTTTTGTTGGATCCAAATTTTGCAAACAAAACAATTTTTTTTCCATACACATCGGATGATTTTTTTCTTGCGTGAACAGCATTTTTACCTTTTCGAAAGTGGAAAAGTAAAATAAGTAAATATCCTAAACATATGCTTTTCAAGCGTTAATTATCATTATATTTTCACAAGCCCTTCGTTTGGTAAATTTATGATAAGTGAAAAGTAGCGTTCACTTTAATGATTTCGAAAGAGTCTTAAATTCGAAAAAAATTTTTCTACCTTTTTTTATTCAATGAAATGTTTTATAGGAAAAACTTTTTATACGATATTAAGAATTTGACAAAAGTAAAATACATTAATCAGCTTTGAGGAGTAATTTCATTACTTTTAACTATTACACACACAATTTTTGTAAATGTATTTAAATATTATTTTTTTGATAAAATAAGATTTTAAGCTAAATTGTGTTTTCTGGGGTCTAAAACAAATGCTTGTTTTATTTGGGATAGGTAAGTCCCATTAAATAAACTGACTCAAAATTTAATACAATTTAGTATGTATCCCTTCATTAACTACACTATTAAAAAGTGTCGTGCATTTAAACATCAAAAATGGTGGCAACTACTCTTCACCAAAATGGTGTTCTACAGCACCAAAATCAGAGAATAGTTCCTGGTGCTGTGAAATACCTAGAACGTTCTTTGGTATTTCACTTGGTATTAAGCAGCCGTCATCAACCATAATATTTGTATTTTGTAATAATAAAATTTATAGTAAACGTAAGAATCAGTAAAGTTATTTAAGCAAGACAGTATAAAGAAAGAATCAGTCATTTAGATTGCGTACATGCACTAATTCTTAAAATTAAATGAGTTGGTAAATCAGATAGCAGAGAGTATATTAAGACGAATTCGAAGTAGGCTTAACAGATCAGGAACAGATAGAAATTTGACATTATAAAATTAATTAATATTTAGGAGTCCAAAAATTAAATATAAATATCTTTATTGCACAGCTAAAAGCATATATACAGGTGTTTAGCAGCGAAATTTTTCTGCAGACGACAGGCAATATGGAAAACAGCCACAAATACTTGCCAACTCGTTATCGATTCTAAATATATGCAGACGAAATAAAAAAGAGCTAACATTTGAGTTTTCGGAAGCAAAAATATTTAACGTATGGTGTAAAGGTGAGTGATTTTGATGTCAATCGTATTTTCTGTGTTTAGAGCTTCCATGCAACCCATAAATTGTGTATTAAAGTTCGATTTAGGGTTAACTTGAGAAAAAAGTGTTCCTTTCCTCAACTTTTATAAATTTTTAATATCAAATTCAGTGAGATATTACACTACAGTTTTCACAGTGTATCCCCATAAATTGTGTATTAAAGTTCGATTTAGTGTTAACTTGAGAAAAAGTGTTCCTTCTCGCAACTTTCATGAATTTTTAATATCAAATTCGGTGAGATATTACACTACAGTTTTCACAGTGTGTGCAAAATTACAATGGAACTATTAATCTTTTTCAAGCATGAAAGGCGAACTCAACTTGTAAAAACAAATTCCATATGGATTAAAACTTAGTTAAAACAAAAATTCAAATTCATACTTTTTATCAAATCTCAAAAATATTATATGAAAGAAATAAAAAACTTATATAAGATAATACAAAATGCAGCCATAAGCATCAGTATAAGTGGTTAGATTACGGCAATTGTTTTTAAATTTTATCACTTTCGAAATTTTTATTTCCAATGAGCTGCACAATCGGTCTTGCCGATGAGCAGACCTAGTGCTTTCTCCAGAGGTGGTATCCACTCTTTCAGGACCACCACAATGGTTGAGATTCCGTTGGTCATGTTAATTTGGACGCCTAGTTTCTGCCATACTAGATGGCAGCACCGAGACTCTATTTGGATGCTAAAGTGCACTAAGAATTTAATTTTGCCGGAAATGCCAAGAGCCAATAAGGCACTCCAGGGATCTTTTACATGCCGCATAATCATACAACATGGCCGCTGAAGATTTTCTGCATCCCAAAAATCCGGTATCTGGGCCGGGGATCGAACCCGCAGAGTTGGGCTCAGAAGGCCAACGACCAACCAACTGCGCCACCCAGCCACCCACTTTCGAAATTATACTTTTTTATACTTCTGAATAATAGTTGCCGAATGAAATTTTCATGTTTTGAATAAACCGTGACATCTTATTAACATATATATATATATATATATATATATATATATATATATATAAAAGTTCAAAATGAAGAATAAAACAAAGAAAAATTATAGACATATGAAAAAAAGAGGGGGGGGGGAATAATAAGTAAAAAAATAACAAACAACATTTTATTAAAAAAAAAAAAAAAAGAAATGTTAATTAAAAAACCGGAAAAAAAAAGATATAATCTTTTCTTCAGCCCATTATATCCGCAACGATTATATACGATATATATATCCCCACGATATATATATCGTATATAATCGATATATATATCGATATACAACGATATCCCCACACGATTATATCCGCAAATCAGTGTGGGCTGAAGAAAAGATTATATCTTTTTTTTTCCGGTTTTTTAATTAACACTTCATTTTTTTTTTTTAATAAAATGTTGTTGTTTGTTATTTTTTTTACTTATTATTTCCCACCCCCTTTTTTTTCATATGTCTATAATTTTTCTTTTTTATTCTTCATTTTGAACTTATCTAACGAGTGCTGTTTACTTGCAGCTTAAGCGCAATAAATGAAACTTATTGTTTTTCTTAACTTTCTTAGTGTTTTCTTGTATTTATATATATATATATATATATATATATATATATATATATATATATATATATATATGTAACATAAAAAGCTTCAATTAATCTTTTTATGTTAGTTTCTTCGTTATAAAACAACTCCTAATTTATTACTACTTAATTCTTCGAATCGAAGCACTTTATGATACTTTTAAAGAAACCACATCCTGTTTCTAAATCTATTTTTAGCCAACTATACATAAATTTAAATAAAGATATTTTTCCTTTTAAGTCTTGTGAGAATCGCGTGATATATTTAATTAACCAATAGTAATTTCTGAGTTTTCCCTCTTTTCCCTAAATAGAGACATTTTAGGATTTTTTGCAAGATTTTCCCTACCAGAAAGACTGTTTGCTGATGGAGTAAACATCACTTTTTCGCTCCCACTCAACTGAGAATGATCGAATAAAAGTTACTCTGATTTAATTAAAATCCTGTGTCTGTTTCCCTGCTCGGTCCGACTGCATCATTTTACAAGCCGAGCAGGATATTAAGAACTGATGAAACGGGCGCAGGATAATATTAAATGCTTCTTCAAAACATAAAAATAAAAAATTAACTAAAAGAACACACTTCTACTATGATGGAAGATTTGAGCCTTTTAACGAACGGATCGAAGACTTCACAGAGAATGCTTAGCAGTTTGCCAATGCTGCGAAATTAAGTGGATTTGAATGAACCTTGAAAGCATAGTCTGCAAATTTATCAATTTCGGCGTTAGTCAGTGACTCATCTTAACGAAGAAGATGGTTTATTCCCCTTTTCTACTAACTCTTCTCGTGTTTACTCTTGGAATGGTGCGACTATGGAAAAAACATTAAGAAAGAAAAAAAAAATGTTTCGTTTACCCTTTTCGAGAATTCCATGCCACTAAAGACCATCTGTTCCATATTTGTGAGTTCCTGCTTATTTCAAAGTGACAGCGATTCTACATTTCCAGAAGTTCATCTTAATGGCTACGATTCTGTTCGCGTGTGCAGTTTAGTGATAATACAGTGATTCGCGCAGTGATTCCCAGTGTTTAGTGATAATCCTCGATGGAAAATTCTTCAATGGTATTCATATAATGAAAATTTACTTCGATCCGTGCTTTTGTTATGATAATAATTTACAAATATTTTTTGATTATCAAAATATGTGGTGTTTGAACAGCGAAAATAATAATAGATTTTGGTTATATTCGGAAATTTTTTTTTTCTCATTCTTGATATTTCATTGTGATGATTATTAATTTTTATGATTATGAATTTTTCATGATTATTAATTTTTATTCATTGTTCTTATTTTGATTGTTTATTTTTGCATTTTCAAAAACTTACTGTTATTGAAATTTACTTATTCTTTGAGGAATTTTATTTTATTAAATTGATTTAATATTATTAGCCTAAAAATGTTATAGGATATTTAGTTTCGTTTTAATTATATTATGTGTTATAATATATGATCAATTGAATATTTTTTTTTAAATTTTGCTTTAGTGTTTATCGTAAGGTAACGATAAATAAGCAACTATGAGATTTAATTTACTTCTAAATGCTATATTTAATTGTTAAAATTTATTTTGGTTATTTGAATGCCCTTACGGAGTGGCAAAAATTACAAATTTAAAATGGATGAAAATGCCAAAAGCAATACAGATAATTCTGAAGAAGAATTGAGTGATAATTTACAAAAATTAAGTATGGATCAAAGTGTACAGGATAAACCAGACATACTAGTCTTTGAGCCGGACATTGGTGTTCAATTCACATCCTGGCTCAAACACTTCGAAAAACAAACTCTAGATGCTAAATGTAATGACGAATGGAAAGTTAGAAATTTTCAAAAATTCATTAAAGGTTCAGCTTTAAAATTGTATATTAATAACTGTCTTAATTGTAATTCATATCAAGAAATAGTTGAAATTTTTAGAGAGCATTATTTTTCACCTCCATTTGGCTTTAACGATTTTCAAAATTTAAAATTTTCGGGCCAAGCTAAAGACCTAAATTCGTATTTTACCGAAAAGGTAGAGTTAGGTCGAAAAATAAATTTAAGTAATGAACATATAATTGAGGGTCTATCTATAGGTTTGCCTCCCCAAATCAAAGCACTTTTGGTTTTAAAAGAACCTAAAACCCCAATTGAATGGCTCACTATTGTCTCGAAAATAATTCATGATGTACCGACGGTCTTGCCCCAAACTGAAACTAAAAAATTACCAGAATCTAAATTTAATGTATATAGACCACAATATCAAGGCTGGGTACCAAGGCGGCCATTCTTTAACAACTCAAGTAATCCAAATTATAATCCTCGACAAAATCAAAATTTTTCCCGGCCTAATCAAAGTTATAACCAACAATCCCAATTTAGACCTAGAATTCAAAATGAAAAGTTTCAAAGAAATAAACAACAAACTAGTCATTTCGCCCAGGCTTCCCAGGAGTTGCCTCCTAAACCATGTAAATACTGTGATAAGCTTGGTATAACCAATGCTTATCATTGGGGCCAAAATTGTGTAAACAAACCTAATTCTTTTATGACTGAGAATCAAACTCAGCATAAACAAGAAAGTGACCAACCACGAAATTGACAATTAATAGTATCCGGATACATACAAAATAAAGATGACAACTATAAAAGTGACAAATACCCGATTTTGACAAATAAAACTATCCTGTTAAATATTGATACAGGTAGTACTTTAAATATCATCCCAACTAAACTTTTTGAAAAACTTAATGTCCAAAAAGAAAGAAAGAACTTTGTTAATGTAAAACAAACAAAAGGTATTTTGCAACTTGACCAAACTTGTACTTTAAATTTAAAAATTTGAAAAATAGCTAGGTCAGTGGAATTTTATATTTTAAATACTGATCTACCTTATGCCATATTGGGTTTAAAGGAATGTAATGGGTTTAAATTTGTGATTGATTGTGATAAACAAGTTGTAATGCAAAATCAGAGAAAACTGATCACTTTTTCGGATTATAAAAGCAACTTGTCTTTACACATTTCTCCTGAAATCCCGGTTAATGATTGCAACAAAAATACCAACAAAGAAAGTAAAGCTAAGAATAAAAATAAGGAAAGTAGAAATAAAAGAAAAAATGTTAAATCAAATAAAAATAAACAAAAGGAAGAATTTGGTATGGAAAATAAAATTTTGGACGTGAGAATAAACAAAGATAAAAATGTACACAAAGTCAATTTAAGGAAAAATAAGAAAAATGGGATAAAAAATAAAGATTTAAATAGCAAAACTGAAAATAATCTTGAATTTTCAAATGTTCTTGAGACTAAATGTGATAATGGTGCGCAACATTGTCAAAACCATGTTGATGGAATTATGCAAATTCAAGATGATGAAAAAAATTCCCAACTTCAGGAAATTTTAGAAGATTTTTCAGATATTTTTGCTAAAGATAAGTATGATGTAGGGACAATAAGAATTGAACCTCAAAGGGTAAGATTAACATCAGACTTACCAGTATCCTTACGAGCATACAAAACTTCCCCAAAACAACAAGAGGAAATAGATAAACAAATTGAAGAATTGTTAAAGCATAATATAATTAAAGAAAGTTCTTCTCCCTATTCTGCTCCAGTAACTCTAGCTTATAAAAAAGATGAAAATAAAAAAAGTAGATTGTGTATAGACTTCAGAAAATTAAATCAAATTACTAAATCGGATGCAGAACCATTACCTCTTATAGAAACTCTTATAGATAAATTAGGGAACAGTGTTTATTTTAGTAGACTAGATATGGTAAGTGGTTATTGGCAAATTCCAATCAACCCTGAGGACACTGAAAAACTTGCTTTTGTCACCAATAGTGGGTTATACGAATGGTTAAGATTGCCATTTGGGTGGAAGAACGCCCCTAGTATTTTTCAAAGAACAATACGTAGAATACTCACTAAATATAAAGTTTCATTTGCAGCTAATTATTTTGATGATATCATAATTTATTCTAATAATTTTGAAGAACATTTAAATCATCTAAAGGAATTTTTTGAAATATGTAGATTTGAAAACTTAAAATTAAAAGATTCTAAATGTTCTTTTTTGCAAGCTAAAATTCAATTTTTGGGATACGAAATATCTAATGGTGTAGTAACTCCTGATAACAACAACATTGAAGCAATTAAAAACTTGAAACCTCCAACTAATGTTAAATCTCTTCAACGATTTTTAGGTTCAATAAATGTGTATAATAAATTTATAAATAATTATGCTAAACTTAGAGCACCTTTAAATAATCTCTTAAAGAAAAATACACCCTGGTGTTGGACTCCCAAATGTCAAGAAGCATTCGAATTTTTAAAAAATGCTTTAGTTTGTAAACCAATTTTGAAAATATTTAATCCTAAGTTACCATGTCATATTTTTGTTGATGCAAGTCAAAGTGGTGTTGGAGCAATTTTGAAACAGCCAGATGTTTCAGGTGTCTTACATCCAATAGCATTCCATTCTCGTTCTCTTAGAGACTATGAGAAAAATTATGCTATCACAGAACTGGAATGTCTTGCTATTGTTGATGCATTAAACAAATTTTATCATTATTTATTTGGAAATAAATTTACCATACATACAGATCATGCGGCTTTAGTTTGGTTAAAAAATGTTAAAAATCTAAAAGGTAGATTGTTCCGATGGTCTTTACTGTTAAGTATGTATGATTATGATATAAAATACACAAAAGGCACCTTAAACTTTGAAGCTGACATGTTATCTCGAGATATTCCTGACAATATTGAACACAGTAGTGATGTTGATTTAAATAATGTAAGCCATTTTTCACATCTTTTGCAATTAGACGAAATTCGCGAAGCCCAACAAAATGATAATTTAACTGGAAATTTTATTAAAATAGATAATGTTTTGTGTATACGTAAAAAGGGTTTTACCAAAATTGTTGTTCCATTTTCTTTAAGGCATAAATTACTTGAAATTACTCATAAAAAATTTGGCCATCCCGGAATTCAAAAAACTATTAATTTACTTACTCCTGTTTACTATTGGGAAAATATTACTTTGGACATTACAAATTTTAACAAACATTGTCATACTTGTCAAATTAATAAAAAACCTAGACAGAAAAGATTTGGGTTACTTCAGGAAATGCCCCCAGTTGACAAACCTTTTGAAATAATTGCAATCGATAGTGTAGGTGGTTTTAATTATTACAATTCTACAAAAAAATATTTAACTTTAGTAATTGATCATCACACTCGATATATGTGGTCTTTTGCATCTAAATCAATAACTACGGAAACTTATGTAAATTTTTTGCACCAAATTTTTCAAATTCAAACCCCTAACAGTATTTTGAGTGATAGAAATGCCGCGTTTACTTCTTCCTACTTTAAAAAATTTCTTAAACATAGCAAAATCAAACAATTGTTAACTACAGCCCATAGACCCGAAACTAATGGAAAAGTTGAACGTTTACGACAAACCATTGTAACACATTTAAAATGTAAAATTAATGATTCTTCTAAAAAAATTCCTTGGCCTAAATTATTAAAAGAAGTAACCGAAGAATATAATTTAACTCCACATTCGGTAACTAAATTCCCACCAGCTTATTTAATGTTTGGCACTCTCCCATTTAATCATCCTTTATCTGAAGAAATTTTTCCACCAATAGAAGAAGCAAGGAAAATTGCAGTTGAAAGAACTAAACAATATCATGAAAAAAATAAAATTTATTATGATGCAAGATTCACTCATATTGAATTTTCCCCAAATGATACTGTAATGTATGAAGATTTTAAATACCCCAATACTAGGAAACTTACCCCCACTTTTTCCGGTCCATATATAATTCTTGAAAAAATTTCTGATGTTAATTATAAAATAAATAAGAAGAATATTCATAATAAAGAAAATTCAGAAATAGTTCATATATCAAAATTGCGAAGGTACCACCCACCTGACAAACTTAAATTGTGTCACGAATAGAAAACATGTAATAGTTTAAATAATAGAATTAATTATATTTTATATTAAATTTAATGATTTTTCAATGTTAAAATAAAATTAAAAACACCGAATGTGACAACATTACACATGGTTCAAAAGAACATGTGGTCCCCTTTTTTCTGGAAGATCCGACCTTTCAAATTTTCTTCTTCAAGTTCAATGTTTACCCAATCTAAAAGGATATGGGGCGATGGTAGTTTCTCTCTGTGGTGAAAACCAAAAAAAATTTAAACTTAAGCATCTATTGAAACTAGGATCTTCCAGCACATCATTGTTGAGACTAGGGACTGTTTTCCTCCTTTTGGGGAATACAGCCCCTAATCCAGCAAAAATTTTCCCCTAACAACACTGAAATCCTAAATTTCAGATTAAAGACCATTGTGTCAAAAATTTTTTTTATACATTTTATTTTCAAGATGTACAAAACCTGAAGAAAAATTTCATATTGAATTTTTTTTTGACAAAAAGTGTCAATATGTATTTTTAGATATCTCATATCATTTGTATTTTCATATTTTTTATCTTTCATGTTTTTGAATATTTACATTTTAAAGAAAGTTTTTATGAATTTTCTTATAGTGAAAGTTTATTTTAATTGTGTTAGTATGAGTAATAAACTTTATTTACAGTGATTTTCAAAAAGGACTGAAAAAACTTAAATGACAAAAAGTATTGAAAATGAAGATCTAACACTTCATTTTGATGGTAGCGCTACTTCAATTTTTTTTTCTCGAGACTTTCATGAAATTTTTTTTTTTATATTGTGTGCTTATATGTATTTTTTATAGTTCATATTACTTTGGAATCTTGTTAAAAGTACAATTTGATTTTTTTTATTGTGTCATCATAGGGAAAGTTTTGCAAAAAGATAAATTTTAAAATTTTTGATAATAGTTAAAAATTTTTCGGCGAGGGGGGATGTAACATAAAAAGCTTCAATTAATCTTTTTATGTTAGTTTCTTCGTTATAAAACAACTCCTAATTTATTACTACTTAATTCTTCGAATCGAAGCACTTTATGATACTTTTAAAGAAACCACATCCTGTTTCTAAATCTATTTTTAGCCAACTATACATAAATTTAAATAAAGATATTTTTCCTTTTAAGTCTTGTGAGAATCGCGTGATATATTTAATTAACCAATAGTAATTTCTGAGTTTTCCCTCTTTTCCCTAAATAGAGACATTTTAGGATTTTTTGCAAGATTTTCCCTACCAGAAAGACTGTTTGCTGATGGAGTAAACATCACTTTTTCGCTCCCACTCAACTAAGAATGATCGAATAAAAGTTACTCTGATTTAATTAAAATCCTGTGTCTGTTTCCCTGCTCGGTCCGACTGCATCATTTTACATATATATATATATATATATATATATATATATATATATATATATATATATATATATATATACAGGGTGTCTATAAAAGAACTCCGGGGTTTTGAGGCAAAATATTTTAATGCAACAAAAAACATACATACATGTTTTATACATGACTGAAAAGCTTACATTTTCAAGTTTTTTTTAACACTTAGTAAAGTTCTATATGAGCCCCGTTAGTGGCACGGCAGACGTCTAAACGGTATTCTACCTCTTCCCATGTCCTGGCGAGCATGTGTGGGGGTACGGTTGCCACACAATTGACTATTCGTTCCCTGAGATGTTGAACATGACGAATTTTCTCTGCACTTTGTACGGTAACTAAAGACTTCGTTTCTATGAGCCAAATAACACATTGAGCCTTTTGTTGCGGAGTCGCCATCATTTCAAATTTTGCGACGCCATTTCAAGGTCAACGCCCTGCAGCGCCGCCAACAGTTGATACAAACATTCCCAATTGGCATGAGTAAAACTTTTTAAGCTACTCTTTTCAGAGAAATCGACTAAATTTTGCTATCTTTTATAGTTAGTGAGATATGAATTTTTAAAACCCCGGAGTTCTTTTATAGACACCCTGTATATATATATATATATATATATATATATATATATATATATATATATATATATATATATATATATATATATATATATATATATATATATATATATATATATATATATATATATATATATATTATATATATATATATATATATACACACAAACAAATCAAGGGGTTGAGCAAAAAAAAAAGTTTTTTTTTTTCAAAGAAAGTGCATGTCTGCATAGGAGCGTAAAATTTTATAATTCATGACAAAACATATTACAATATACAATATGAACACGGAGTGAACGTGTTCTTAAAGAAAGAAAAAAACAGAGCGTATTGTTTGTTCACTCAAACTCAAAAACGGACACTCATAAATTCGACATAAAACCATACAAGTGAGGATACAAACTGTTCCATATCTACAAATGTTCAGAAAAAGTAAATTATAAAACGTGATAATGAAAAGTTGTAAGAGCCAATCAATTAAATGATGTAATTCATTTGAGAATACCCACTTTTATTCATATGTCACGATCTGAAGTTATATTTTACCCAAATACACCAATGAGGATCACACAGCACGTAAGTTATTGTTTTGAATTCACAAGAATCGAGAATTGAGTGCTTGTTGAAACATATATCACGACTTTAAACGTTATTCGAAATCACGTGATTCTGTGATTCTACGTCAAGAAAAAAATTTTTTTTGGCATATTTAAAATTTGCATGATCACATCTGATATAGGAATTTTGCAATTCTAATATGGATAGAAACTTTACGAATTGTATTTTAAGGGTATTATTTAATATCTTTTATTGAATTTTACAAATATAATTTTTTAATAACGTCATTCAATGAATTCAAAAATTAAAGAAATACAAAAATAAGGGAAAATTTTTTTTCAGTTTTGTTATTGTTTAAAAAAAACGATAGTAAATCATAAAAAAAGTTATTTATTATTTTTTATATTATAGTTATGAATTATCTATTAACTATACAAAAAAAAGTCAAATAATGATAAAGAAAATATACTAATCTAAACATTATGTATTTTAAATTATATTACTTTATTTTTTATGCAATCTTTTACTGTTTGCTAAAATACGTATTAAACAGGAAATATTTTTTTGTGAATAAATATTTAAAATTCTTTGCTTTTTTCTTCTTCTAAACACTAAATGAAACTATAAACAGTCGTGAAACGATGTTTTCTAGTTACAATTTAAATAAAATGTTTTGGGACAAATACTAAAATATTGTACCGATGAATTAATACCTTAGAGAGAAAGTTTGAATATTTAAAACTGATATCTACTATATATTTTAATAAGATTTTATAATAAAATTTAAAGGAACTAACATCAAAATAATCATTCTGAATACTTTCTTTATCGATAAAAATAATACAAATGGGACGTTACGTTTCATTAAATTTAATTATACTTCAATGGCGTTTTATAAATTTTAACTATACTTAAATGACATTTTATTGAAATAACTGTTCAATAATGTTTCATTTAATTTAACTTTAACTTTATTGAATATATAAAATATGTTTTTCATGTGCATTTTACTGATTAAATGTAAATAAATGTATAAATATTAATTGCATTGCACCTAAATTAACAAAAAACAAACAGCAAATTTAAGACGATAATCAATTCAAATTTAGTTTGTATCAAACAAAAGTGGAAATATCACTAGGTTTGCAATATCAAACGGTACTTTGAACTGAGTTTGGACAAAACACACAAAATACGAAAACGAAATACCACTAGGGTAGCATCAGATTGGTGGAATCTTTATTTAATGATATTTAAATCCATGAAGAGTTGGAGATAATTATTAACTTATTTGAGTAATTATTAGGATTGCTTTAGTAACCATTTACTGGAAAATGGAACTCAGTGCTCCGGGAAGAACGAACTTCCCTTTATCAGGTAATTAAAAACTACTGGATGACTACCATTTTTAATTACCTAAGGAAACAGTTTCTCATCTTAATGTTGCGATGTACTCTATGCCTACCATTTTGAACTACTGATGATAAGAAACACGTTCTTTTTTGAACATTTAGCTTAACATATCCAAAT